>NW_028277574.1:0-300000 GCF_059751315.1 Micrasema longulum | reverse complement strand
GGTAGACATAGAAAAGTCGGTAACTGGTTAGATACAAATATTTAATAACATTTAGTGAAATGTTTGCCCACAAAAGTAATGCTTTAAATATAATATATTTTTAACTCTTAATAGGCTGTGCCACAAAACTCCTTTACAGGCGTTGATGTAAATCGTGTTATGCCAAGCAAAAGACAGAATATTCTGAAGTTCAGACATTTGAAAAAAAACATAGAGACATATTGGTAAATACTTCCTGTTTCATAATTTATAAAAATTATAATGTAATTTGGCCCTGTTATAGCAAAAACACAAATACACCGGTCATATAACTAGCGGGCACTCCCGCTTACTCCCAATAACGGACTGCTTGAACGAATATCTTATTTTGTTTTTGTTTCTTGCACACAAACATCGGCGGCAGAACAGCGTTTGCGTCTTTCTTGTTATAAGTTATATTTTCGTGCTCTTTATTTTACTGTAAAACAGATTTATTGTATTAGCGGTATCACTTTAATTCGTATAATTATTTATTCATAGCAGAGAAGGGATAAATATTTTTTCATATTAAAATTCATCATATTTATACATATTTTACGTTCCAAATCTGATGTGAAAATGAAATTTCGAAGATTACAAAAAATCTTACTTGTTAAAAATATTTTTGGGTTCTGATGATTCACCCAAATATTTCATTTTATGGACCATTTTCAACAAGTTGTAAATAACTCATTATTAGAAAATGGGAATCAAGTTGGGGTCTAGTGAGATTCGAACCACGGACCTTTGATCCAAGAGTCCGAGACACTAGCCACAGGACCACAACCCGACTCATATTTTATTCGCTTCATAATTTAAAATAAATAAGATGTTATCAAGTCTTGTATCCTATGTAGACTCGTGTTACATCACAGCCACACAAAAGTTAAACAGATGTCAAATCTAATAGACTTTGATATTTGTGTTATGGTGTCACATCAGTTTACATAGAATACACGACTTGATATATCTCTCTTATTTTTTTCAATAATTAAATTTTATTTTGCGTAACGGGTCTAAGATATTTGATTATTTTTACAAATTCTGAAGAATGGGTTATTAAACAATAAAAATATGTGCATTTTTTTGTTTTTAAATAACTGGATTTCAAAATATGTATTATTTTTCTTATTGTGACACGACGTTACAGCGCCGTCTCCGGGGGTATTTTCGACACAGTATTTTAAGAGTTAATACTTTTGTGTTCTTGTTTTTATAAAAATTAAAAGTACCAAAATATGGGACACTAATTAAAACTATAACGCCCCTCACAAAAAAATGGTTGAAAACAAACAAATAAAGGTGTGTATGAATACATTTTTTCAAAATTCACTAGGCTTATTATTATAAACACTATTTAAGTCGACAAGTATCTAAAAAACAAGTTTTTGTTTCACATCCGTAAATTCGTATTTTGCAGAAAAAAGAGACAGCTGAGGTTGTTTTTTCGATTAGCCTAGACTCTGATTGAAACTTTTAGACCTTCCTTTCCCATGCTGCTGTGAGGAGGTCTGAGTATTTAAATTATTTACCAGACTACGAGTATGCTGGCGGTATTTTTTTCCCGAAGGAACATCCTATCCAACCCTAATAATGTTGAGACATTAGACAATAATTAGTCCATACCTGGGCCGGAGTACAAAGGGAAGTCAACAGAGTTATCTGGATCTTGCTTTAAAATAAAACCTTAGTTTCTTACAAAAACATGTGTCTATCTGTATAACATGTGTGTGATAAAATTCGAAGTATCATAGCCGATTTTTTTAAAAACTAAAATATATAAAGTGATAATTAATGTTATCCGACTGAACCAGGTTGTAGCTAGTGTCGCGAATTTACGGATCAGAGGTCTCCAAGGTCCAAACCCTATTCTACCACAACTCGATTCCCATTTACTAATTGTATAACTAGTGATTATGGTCCCGAAAATTTAACTATTTGACTAAATCATGAGATCGCAAAAAACACTTGTATGAAAAAACTTAATTTAATGCTTGATTTAATTTAATGCTCACACATGAAATATTCATAATAAATAATATAATCGTCAAAATGATTCCCTTTCTGCACCTAATGGTGCATGGGGCACTTTATTGGTACACTCATCGCAGCGTATCTGGATTATTTTTGTAATTGGGTTTTTTACAAATCGTTAAAAATGGGCTCCGAAGTTGAAATATTTAGGAAAATCATAATAACATTTATGTATTTGCTATTTCACTTTGTTTTCAACATAAATCATATATTTTATTACATTTCGTGTCAATTTGAGTGTCTGTTAGTAAATAAACAAATATTTTAAAATTTGCTTCTGATGAAGGTTTAATGTATTGTATTTTATTGATAATTAGTGTATTACAACAATATGTGGAAATTGAATATCCCTTATTATTTCATTTGCAACATTTTATTATGTGTACAGGTGTTTAATGTGCATCGTTTCCTATACTTAATTGTGGCAATTTATGTACATTTGTTTACTGAGCGGATATGGCAAATAAATTATGTGTTTATTAATGATTACTTTGTAATTAATTTGGCTTGTATTCACAAAATTTATATAACAGTAACCATGATTTTTCAAAACCGTATTTTTATCAAATTAATTCATTAATTCAGATAGTAAGGGCACTTTCAAAAAATTTAACCAGCACTAATTAACCTTGCCGCAACATTATTTATGTATTTATTTGTTCTATTACAATTTATGTGCCTTTTTTACATTAAAAATAATGTTCTCTCACTAGGGTGGTTCCGTGCCGAGGGAAACATTTTATTTAATTTTGAAATATGCCTTATTAATCATGATAAAATGATAATATAAACTTTTTATAAAACAGAATAAAAACACTTAAAACTCACAAATGTAAACATTAAATAAAAACATGTTTCTACCTATTTGGCCTGATTCACTCATCAATCCGTGCATCGTCAATATATAATATTCACGTCGATTTTTTATAAAATCACAGCAAGAAAGGTTTCAGCTCACCAACTTCACAAACGTCAACAGAAAGAAGAATCATAGAAATGTAGATGTTTAAACATCGGCAGAATGGTGAATGTTACACAGTATTTACACACTGTGGCCACTTAAACCAACCAAAGCCAGGTCATAAGCCCTGTGGATGCCTAGAATTCTACGTTTCCTTCTCTAGAATGTTATTCATCTCTGTTTTAATACGTTGACATTAACAGTTTTGATCATTTTTAGTTTGACGCTAAAAATAATGAACATTTCTAAAAAATATATTTTGAAAACTTAATGTATCAAGCAAGTTGTTGCAAAAGTTTATTAATTTAAAAATATTAACTTCTGTGCATTTTTTTAGCATTAAATTATTAGTGTATTGTTCAAAAATCATTGATGAAGGTTCAATTTGCGCGATATGTTTCCATATTTAGTTGTAATTATTAATTATTACTGATTATAAAGTGGTTATTAAAACGCTATTCAAGAAAAATATCATTTTTTGGAATTGATCAACTTTCTCTACAAAACAGTACGTTTTATCCAAGAACTTACCCACTTCGAATGATTCGAATGAACTTTATCAAAGTGAAACAACTTTAATGGTTGTTTTCACTTGTAGTTAAATATAATTAATATTAATTTAGTAAACACTGTACCTGCATAATGTATACATACCTCAGCATTTTAATAAAAACTGACAAAATATTCATGATATAGCCAACATAAAATTTTACTTAAATTTAAAAGTATTTTTAATTCATATATTGAATTAATCAGTGCATGTAGTTAGTGAACCAATAAATTACCAAAGGTTTTCTGGGTTTGTCCAAATTTTCGTATACATGGACTGGATTCCACCCTCTAAAGGTATTTTAGATTTAGCTTAAAATATTACAACAGAGATAGATAATATTTTTTTATTATTAGAGTCTACTCGTGAAAATTCAGAAGAATCGCAGTATAACCATTAACACCAAATAGAGACTGGTAAAGGCCTTGGTTTTCTCAGTGTTCATTTACGATGTGGAGTGTTGGACACTGAGGGAATCTGAAAAGATAAAAATCAAAGCTTTCGAAAGGTGTTGGCGGCGAATGCTGCGGATTCCGTGGACGGCCAGACGTACGAATGCATCTATACTCCAGGAACTGAACATAGGAGAAAGACTAACATCTATGTATGAGGAAAAAATCCTGCAAATCTTAGGACATATTTCCAGGGGGAACTCTGATAGCCTGGAGAAAACTATTCTCCTGGGAAGTGTCGAAGGGACAAGGTCGCGTGGGCGTCAACTGTCAAGATGAAGTGGCATAGTCACTGAATTGTCAGAAGCATCACTGACGAATGACCGCTCCAGATGGAGGGAGGCTGTCTACAGACGAGCCATGCCTTAAGTCAGGCGTAATCACCATCCTCAGACATGAGGCACAGATTGAAGAGAGATATCATATTTTAGAGAGGGAAAAATTCATTGTTTTCTCATAATTAATTAACTAGTATTAGCTGCTTTGTCCTCCCCGGTGTTTTATTGTTAGGGCATTTCCCTGCCAGATAACAGGTTTTGGGTTCGGTTTCCGTTTATTTATTTACAATTTTAAAAAACCCGTTAGGGTTACATTAGAAATTTAATATTGTCAAGTGATTTTATGTCTCGTCTAGTCTAGTTAGTTTAGTCATCATGTGCTTTTTCAGATTGATTTTAAATTTGTCTCCAGTAAAAGTTTTCAAGTAGTAAGGTAGGTCGTTGTAGTGTTTAAGTCCATTATGTAGTATTTTTGACTGTCCTATGTTTGTCTTTGCTTTTTCAATATGATAGTGTTGTTGTTGTCTGGTGTTATATTTGTGTATGTCAGCATTTTTGACTAATATTATATCGTCGTCTTGTATGTTTCCCAGTGTTATTTTGTGCACAATTTTTAAGGTCTCAATTTTAGTCAAGTAGTTTATGTCTAACTGGTGTGTTTTTTTGTACAGTTCAGTCGTAGAGGTCAGGTAGGGTAGGTTGTATGTTAGAATATTTCATAGTTCTTGGACTGCCACCTAAAGCGTAAAACTGATCATCTTACCTTCATGTGATCAAAAATGATCAAGATACGCCACGGTTAGTCTACCGATGCACGATGCACTGTGGAAAGGGAATGATAATCCACTTAGCCGGCATGTACATAAGTGTACGACGTTTTATTCGAAAATAATTCATGCCAAACTTATAATTCCCGTAAATTTCTGCCTTGTGGCGTAATGGTCAGCGCGTTAACTTACCATGCAAGAGGTTTCTGGCTCGATTACCGACATGGTTGATATAAAATATTTATCAGAAGGGTTTTTTACACTAGTATATTTCATAGTCCCTGGACTGGTACCTAAAATGTAAGACTAATCATCTTACCTTCATGTAATGATGTAATAACTGATATTTACATATAAGTTATTAATTTTAAATACTTGGTACACTTCCACTTATTTATTTGACCAATTAGCGCTTTCAGTCTGAAGATGCCTATTAGAGGGTGAAAGCGCTAATTGGTCAAATAAATAAGTGGAAGTGTACCAAGTATTTTAAAACTAATAACTTATATGTACATATAAGTTATTACATCATTGCAATGGAATTCCATCAAGAATTGTCAATAAATAATTTTAATAAAAAAATAATAACCTTCATGTTATAAAAAAATATAACAATACGCTGCAATCGGTGTACCAATTCAGTGCCCTATGCACCATTAGGTGCGTAAAGGGAATAATTATGATGATGAATTTTGGCATTATTTGATTGAATCTCGAACGGAAGCGATATAATAGATATGCAGGATGTTTACTAAATCCTGTCACATCCAAAACTACGATGATCAGAATTAGCAAGAAGACATATTGGCACATTAAAATATCTTTTTAGAACAAATAAAATTTTCAAAAATAAAATATCAAAAAAAGCAAATGGTTGCTTACTTCTGCAGGGAAGAAACGAGGAGGAGGGAGGAGAGAGTCTGATACTGCGCCGCGCTCCCCTCACTTCTTCCCTGCAGAAGTAAGCAACCATTTGTATTTATTATTATTTATTTTTTTAAACTTTTCTTTGTTCTAAATATTTTTTATGTATGCTAATATGTCTTATTGCGCATTCTGATCATCGTGGTTTCGGATGTAACAGGGTTTAAAGAACACCCTGTATATATATAGGTAATATTTTTTTACTTTTTTGTTGCATGTATTTCTGTACTTGTAGATTTGTCAATTTTACATTTCCCAAAATTGCGGTAAATCTTTACTATATAAATTAATATATTATAAAGATATAATAATATTTTACATTTTGATTTTATTCTGTTATTTTTAATTTTTTTATGTATATTTTAACCGACACAACCAATACCAAAATAATTAACATAAATTGAGTAGAGTTAGTGAAAAAATTGCTAGTCTATAAACATGATTTAAGAGACCGGTACCTCTTTAAAGCATTGCGACAGGTTAATTGCTTGAATATAAAAATAACTCAATGTAATTTGCAATCGCACCTTTGTTGAACGCAATTACCTGACGCGTTCTAAATAATGCATTTTTAAGCCGAAGTACTTAAAATAAAAGAGTTAATTGATCGGAGTGTTAGCGGTGTAGTCTTAAACAGAAATAAAGGATTGAAACAGTTTCGAAACCTACTTTTATACAACTTGATACATTGTGACATTCTGTGGCATCAATGAATCTGCGCAACCAATCACCTCCGGTTGTAAAATGAAAAGAAAATTGCACTCGGTGTAAAGATAAAATAACTAGCATTAGCACTTTGAATTTATAGTAGAAATAGCAACCGCTAAAATTTTGTGCTAATTTTAATTTAAGAGCAAGACTTGACGCGAAGCACGTCGTTTCAAATTATGCAAGTTTAACTATTCTAAATTATTTAAATGTACTTTATTAATTAATTGAATTGACAAATCATTTACTTGAGGTCTTTTTTAAAAAAAATACACAACCATTTAACCTTATTTTTAGAATTATGTTTAACTACTATTATTACAAAACGAAAATGGATTTATTTTTAATCAAAAATATTTCTTTTATATATTTTTCAAAGAAAAAATTATAAATATTAAGAACAACTTATATGATTTCAATTTGATCACATGATCAAATTGTGCTTATAAAGGTCCTTTAATTAATTAAGTTGGCAGTCTAACGATATTAAATCCCGCTTTCGACTACAATATATATAGCCAATAAATATTCTAATTTTATGTAAAAGCCAACTTAACCTATTTGCTTTTCTTAAATTTCCAAACCCGTTAAATGCATATTAAAATTATTACAATTTTGTTCTAAAAGAATTTTCTGTACACGGTATGAGTATCGACCAATAGCAGAGCAATATAATATTATAATACAATAAAATACCCACAATTTGGTTTTCTGAGTCATTGTGCCATGATTTGTTTGCTCTTTTAGCCGACATTTTGAATCGTAATGCAGCTTTTATTAGTAGGATTAATCCGGTTGATATATGTTTTATTTCTATAAGAAATTACATTTTAAAAATGTATTGTTTGTATTTGCACATTTATTTGTATCATTCAGCGGGACTTAAATGTAAATATTTACCACTAAATATAATAATCATATAAAGTTTAGTCATACTAATAAAAAATAAAATATCGCTGCCTAATATTTTATTAAAAATAGCAATAACATTTCACGACCTAATCCAATTGACGCATGCTAAAAAAATATATTACTAAATTATTGTAATTTCCAGCTATGAGATATAATATCCGGTCTAAGCGCAAAGTTTTTTTTATGGATATATTTGGCATGCATTATAACAAATTATAGCTTACATTTCCTGTCGCCAATTTAAGAATGTTGTAATTAGCAGTATTTTGAAATCAAAAGTATTTCATTTCTAATTAAAATTATTAAAGTAATTTTAAAGAAACCCTCAACATTTAATACAGAAATCTTATTAAAATTATTAAAAGTTCACACTGTAGACACTATTTATAAAATGAATTCCATTATTCAAATTTAAATTCAAATTCAATTCAAAATGAAGAAAAAATAAAAGAATTTAAGATGAATGAGTCACTCAGATACCAAAATAATATTAAAATCCCTAAATTCCACACAAGTCATAGCTTTTTAGTCAAAATATATTTTTATTCCAAACTATCAAAAATCACAATTATCTCCTCTATGAACTTAAAACTATTAAAACTCAACATAGAAATTCAAAGTAAATTTAAAGAAATTTTTTAAACAAGTGTAAAAACTGCTTTCAATTTTAATTAGTATGAATGGATTATTATTTTCTTTTTATATCCTATGAGTGTTTATTATATAAATTCTAATAAATAAATAAATAACTATAACAGTGTAAGTCACTCTCCAAGCACAAGAGTTAGTCTCTTTTTTTGGAGAGTTACAGTTATAACATTTACTGTATTTACTGTATATGTATAAAAGTAGATTTGGATAAATTAAAAAAAACATGTACCATTTATGAAATATATTGATTAATAAAAAAATATAAAATGATGAACAGTGCAATGTATCGTTACGGATGCATTACTTTTTAAACTGTAGTTGTTATTTTTTTAAATTTTGTATTTCAATAGATGTTGAAAAGAACAAAAAATTCAATAAAATATTACTTGAAAAATATTTCAACGAGACGATATGAAAATTTAGATGGGAATATTTCAATTAAATTAAATTAAAATTTAATCGTATAAAACTGTATGCACCGAGTACTTAGAAGCTAGGCAATATAGACCATTTGTTCTTACTGAATGCAGGATCAATTTACCGTTAATGATGCCTGTAGGAGGATGTTTAGTCAATTAAACAGCCTACTAAGGGAGGTGGATTTTTTCCATGCTGGGATTACCAGTTTTAGACTCTTTTTCTCTAACTGTGTATCGTAATGTGTATTAAAATGGAGAAGAGAGGAATTCCATATTGTATTATTAATACTTTAGCAGCCTGGCTCACACAACATGAAAATATTGTAAAATGAGGAGATGCTTAATATTCGCCTTTTAATTTGAAATGTGGAGTCCGACAAGGAGGTAGTCTGTCTCCGGCACTTTTTAATTTATATATGGATGATCTCACCGTGCTCGTGCTGTATCTGCAAAAGTCAAATATCTAGGGCACATACTGACTGATGATTGTAAAGATGATCAGGACATAGAGAGACAGAAAAGAGCCATCAATGTCAGGGCCTCTATGCTAGCAAGACGCTTCTTTCAATGCAGTAACGAATTGAAGAAAATCATCTTTACTTCGTATTTGACGTCCATGTATATAGCATGGAATAAATTAAGGGTCACGTATAATAATTCATACAGACAATTATTCGGATTGCCTAGGTACTGCAGTGCCTCTGAAATGTTCTTCGCTGCCCTACTTCTCCAAAGAGCCTGGAGCCTATGGGAACGCCTGAAAAGCTCTAATAATTAAATTTTCCAAGCCACTGCAGGGTGGGTCCATTCACCGTTGTTCGAGCGATGGCGCGATATGCTAAGACCACCATAAGTGCTGCAAATATAAAATTGTATTTTATGTTTATATTTATGTTTATTGTTATATTTATGTTTATTGTTATATTTATGTTTATTGTTATATTTATATTTATATTTATGTTTATGGTTATGTTTATAATTATGTTCATGTTTATATGGTAGAATTGGCTCTGCACTATATAGCCATTTTACTGAAAAAAATAAAATAATGATAAAAATAATAATAATAATTAGTTATTTAGTTGTCTTTGTTAAATATGACTTTTATGGACAACATATTGTATCTCAAATGATCTATTGTGTTGATGTAATAACTTTAATTTACGTATAAGTTATTAATTTAAAAATACTTGGTACACTTCCACTTATTTATTTGACCAAGTAGCGCTTTCGCCTTTCGGGCATCTTCAGACTGGTGAATATTATACAGTGTAAGGATAATTTATATAAAACTAAATATAATCTTAAGTGTAGGTACATTAAAAAATATTTTGTACGCAATATTTCAATGGAACAGAATGAGACAAATTATTCAAACATGTGTTGGCGGTGTACTTTAAGAGAAGATTCTATTACATGAAAAACATTTATTGTTTTATTGCAATGTACAGGGTCCCACTAAGGGGGCTTATAAGGGTTAGTTTTTAAATTGTATCTGCTAAAATTCTATCGGTTTTTTTTATCATATTTATTTCTAAAATTTCTAATCTATCTAACTGTTGACCTTTATGTCCTATATGTAAAATTTTTATGTTTTTGATTTGTCAAAATTATTTTTTAATTCATATATGATGCATAGTATGAAATATCATTATTCAATCTATGTGAAGCTAAATGTTCTAAAAAAAGTGGAATTGTGCAAAGTTTATTTCAATTAATTACTTATACGTAAATAGTTATTACATCATTACAATGGAAATCCATCAAGAATTGTCAATAAACATTTTTTTTTTTAAATCTTTTGTTTATAATTAAAAAAAAATGTTTCTGTAAAATTCTACTAATGCGTACATTTTTTTTGGCAAGCAATGTTCCGTATCGTATATTTACATCAATTGAGTCAAAAATGATAACTTTACATGAATCATTTATCATGATTTTAAAATAATTATCGAAATTGGCTTTCGTCCGAAAAATAAAATACTAAAAATGCTTTCGATTTTGCGATAGATTTCACTATTTAGTATTTTATAATGTCAAATAAGAAAAAATAATATTTATCCACAATACATCATTTTTGGTTGTTAAATTACCGGTTTATGGCCTATTTAACAGGTTTATGGCCTATTTCACACATATCGTCCAAATCCACAGGCCACGGTAAAATTAGGGTAGATTGACATTTATTTTATTTTATTTCGAAAAACAATATATAATACATTAAATATTGATCTAGCCATTTCATCGGGCCATCTGGTTTGTCACCATGGTTTGAAATTGGCCAAAGACACACATAAATATTATGTATTTTATTTTAGTCTGATTTCTACTCACAATAATAAGTAATCCCAATACAGTAACCTCTCAGCTGAAAAAAATCTTCGTCTTATTTGAGAAATCTGTTTTGCACGTGTCAATTTATGTTTATCCAAACGTTTGTTTATATAATGAACATTACGTAGTGACGTTATGTCAGGTCCGGAGTTCGGTTACCAAGAATATATACTGTTGTACAAAATAATGAAATAGAAATTCTGATAGGTACCTAAGTATCGGTAATTATTTACCACACACCAATACACGCATATTTTCCGCGTAATAAAAGAGATGATTGTTTACTACCGCTGCCATTATGTAGGAACTTGTCTAGATTACGAACGTTGCTTGGATTAACCCAGAGGTATCAAAACTTCAGCCCGCGTATCAAAAGTGGCCCATTATAAATCCGTTTTACGATCGTTTACTACATTTGACTATCATTCCACGTAAGCGAATTATTTTAAGCGGACAAAAACAACCTTTACTGGAGGTCCAACGACGATCCGCAAATTTCCTCTTAAGATGAAAGCATTACTCTTTCATTGGTGGCGTCTGTCTAAACCCAACGGAAGGAATGTCTTAATCGAATATTTTAAAAAATGTATGTAAATGCTCTTCTTGATGCTTGACAATCGCGATAGAAATCTTCCTCTTTAGGGAGGGTTACATGTCTTTTTTTTCCTTCGATCCGTCAGCACTTAAAATCTTTTAGGGTATCCCCGATCACGATACAATTTATATCAGGTCATGATAAATTTAATGACAAATTATTTGTTTTTAATATTGTTAATTTCCCTTCGTGCTGCTGCCTATGTCCTAATCAGTCTCCTGAACACTGTCCTTTTCTCCCACTTATGGTAACCGAATGGAGTTTCTTGCTACTATCCATGGCACTGTTATAAGTCCTATCGGATATACAGATCTGGTAGCTTCTAAAAATAATTTCGTGGCTTTTAAAAAGTTTTGTAATCATTTCGGCGAATCGATCATGTCCAATCGGTTTAGTCCCAGCCAGCGAAAAATTCACTTTTCTCTTTTTGAAATCCAATGAAATGCATATGATATACTTCTGAATTACCTTCTTTCAGCACAAAGGGGCTAACAGATTACAGAGAGCTCCTTCGGGCAGCTTTTCTCGTTCGGCAACAAGCAGCTTTTTCGAATATGTGGACACCGCCAAGGAGACTTATCTCCTCAGATGCGTTGTGCGGTATGTGGTGGCCAAGCTATCATTCCACATTTAAAAAAATACAAAATTACTCCAAAACATTATTTTATTTACATTAAAAATATATATTTTGTCGAATTTTTTAAACTCATATAAGTTTACCTTATATTATATCTTTCTAGCAGCAAGGTTGTTTGATAAGTGTTATGTGTTTTAAATTATTATTTTTTTTGCTATTGTTAATTATTTCTTATAAGTAGATGATTAAATCTATATATTTTTTTTTCTTACATGTATGAGTTTTGCTCAGTTCTTTTTTATGGATGTATACTTTTAAGCATTTTAAAGCATGTTAATAATTTATTTATAACTTTCTTTTCTATCCGCTTACAACTGTGTATACACATTATTTTTCACTAGCATATCTTTAAAAAAAAAATTTTTTTTATCTCCTGGGTATATTTTTGTTTGTAAATGTTTTCCAATATTCGTGTGTATCATGTCATTTTCATATATATTTATGTATGTTTTCTTACTAGTTATATGTAGGAATATGTATTTAAACGTACAGAACGCTTTATTTTATTTTTTACTTTATATATTGTATCTATGTACCATACTTATAAAAGCCCTCCGACCGTTTATGTGAATTATATAAATATTAAAAAAATATATTATCATAATGCGCTTTGACATTTTAAACCTTAGAATTATTTTCTCTAGTTGTAGTTTAGATATGTTTGTTGCATTGTATTTATAAAATATAAAAAAAACTTAAAATAAAGTACATTATATCGATGAGAACAGTATTGTAATAATAAATAAATAAATAGATTTCATAATCTTTATTTTTCCGCTGTAAAAAGTTATTTGTATTTATAAATAGATTTTGCTAGTATCGGTAGTAAATTTATTTGTCTCGTCACGGGTCAGCGCGTTTGTCTACCATGTAAGTTGACATAAAAAATACATTTAAAGGTGCTTCATATTTCATAGTCCCTGACTGGCACCTGATACGTAAGATTGATTATCTTACCTTTGTATAACAAAAACAATCTAGAAACGCTTTAATTAATATACCAATGCAGTACTCCATGCATTTTTTAATTATTTTTTATTTATCTACATCCTTTTATTGAATTTACTAATAATTAATTGTGTAATTTCATATAAAAACTTCCAAGATTGCTCGCTACGTCAGAAGTTCCTAAGAATCAACCCATGGTAGAATGTTGTGATAGATTACCGGTTTCCGAGAAGCCAACTCACCAATCAACAGATCTCTCCGACTAGAACTTGGGGCGTCACAGACGGTGTAATTTCAAAATAACAAAACTTTAAAAATAATAGCGCTGATAAAACAACACGTAAAAATAGTTATAGTTGTTTTTGGCTTTGTTTTATAGTGTACTAACAAACAATTTTTTTTTAAACTACTGAACTTTCATCACTTAGGTCTAAAACACTGAGAAAACTGATTTATTTGGTACAATTTTAGTAGCTCATTAGTCACTTAAATTTTTTGTTGTGGATATCATTATATAGACCGGCCAGGCTTTGTGGACTTTATCAGGCCTTAACACAAATATGTTTGAAGACCCCTGGATTAACCAATCACAGAATCTGATATCAGCCACTCAGTACGAGTAATACTCAGTTATGACTGACATTAGAAAGTTTTCAATCTTTCGTCCCATTGAGGACACGTACGAATTTCTGACATTGTATAGTGGAGCCACGAACCGACACAAAATGACCGGGACTTGACCTCTTGCAATTAAAATCAAATTGATTATAACTAAATCTTATAACTTTTAAATTATCATCATTTACCTTTTTTTAGAAACCTTATTTTTTTACATTGTTTATTTGTTATTTATTGTACTTTTTTTTGCATTTAACGATATTTATAAATAAATGACAAATACAAAAAACACTATTGCATAAACACAAGAAAAATCCCACAAAGGGTGTGGGTTTACATTTTATAGTATTTTAGAGTACAGCATTGGTAAATAGGTCGAACTAAAAATATATTTACCAAAACTGTCATTTTTTGTGACAGTGTATGTAAATTTAGGTAAAAAATTATAGAAATTTTGAGAGAAGCAGATATTTAACTTTATTATAGTATACAATTATTTTCATTTCGTTTCTTTTACATTTATTATTTAAAAATAATTTAAATTATTGTATTAAGTGTAAACAATTTTTTTGGTGTGTGCATGAGTGTCTTACACTAATATATAAAGGAATTGGCAATATTTGTGTACGTACTGTTTGTTTACCTAATAAAATAAATAAATATGTTTTATTTAAAATTTAAAAAAAATGATACAGGAAGAATACGATGAATATCAACAACAAAAAAAATTACTGCTCATATCAGAAGACATTTTTTATGTCAATAAAAATGAGAAAATTTAAAAAAAGTTTTTTCTGTTCAGCTATTTAAATCTGCTTTTTTAACCATAATTTCAACAAAAAATTTAATCGAAACCAATTTAAATAATGAATCATTGTCCTTATGAAATTTATTGAATAGTTTTGGAGCTATGACAAATGAGTGTCTTTTCCCAAGTCTGGATTTACAATAAGGGATTTCAAGTAAACAGTTCAATCTTTGCCGAGATCTATAAAAAAAATAGGGAATAGATATTGGCGCATAAAAACATATTCTGTTGAAGTTACATATTTTGTACAAGGCTTTTATTTACTGACATGGAAATGTTCTTTCTAACGACGTTAACTATTGTGTGAGGATCTGGTGAGATAGTCGGCGGTGGCCTTGTTAGGGAACTTATCCCCATTCAAATTTTAAAAGAAAATAATATTTATAGCAAAAAATAATTAACTTTAATCGATATGTGATATTGATAAGCATCAGAAAACGTAAAAGAAAAAATATATATTATCCATCCCTGACACCATTCCTGCTGATTCCTTTGTTAAATGGTTTCCCAGATCCAAATATAACCCCCGTTTATCCCCAACACTTGCTGTTTTCATTACTTTTCAATAATAATTTTATGGCCATGAATTTGATTTGGACTAGTGAAAAGGATTATTTTAGCTGAATCAGCTGCATACTCTTCATCATTTGATGGTCCAGGCTGCAGCTCAAAGTCAGAAGTGGAAGTGTAAAAATAGACTGAAGGGCCTTCACCGAAAACGGGTAATGATGGGAAAAACGGATCATATTCGGATCCAGTAGATCATTTTACATAAGAATCAGCAAGAATGGTGTCATGGCCAATGTTCATGCAAACTAGTGCCATGTGCAAACATCATATAATTTTCAGTCACTAGTTACTCATCAACATCGTTCCCTTTCTCCTCCTAATGGTGCAAAGAGCACTTTATTGGTACACCAACTGCCACGTATCTTGATAATTTTTATTACATGCAGGTAAGATGATCATTTTTACCCTTCAGGTGCCAGTCTAGAAACTATGAAATATCCCAGTTTAAACGCAAACCTTTTAAAATAAATCTTTCACGTCAACCATGTCAGAAACCAAACCTAAGACCTCTTGCATGGTGGACAAACGCGCTGACCACTTGGTCTGGGTGTTGTGGTGTATTTATCATAACCTCCTTCCATATTCCCTCTATCCCACCTGGCGACAAGCCTCAAAATAGAGGCTTAGCGGGTAATTCCTTTTAAAAAAATAAACAAATAAAATATGGAGATAATTTAACGAAGTATATTTTAATGTTTTTTTTTATTGAACGAGTAATTTTATTTTCAAAAAATTTTAGTGTAATAAAAAGTCTATTTTGTTAAAACAAAATAATCCTTAAGCCACTTTATGTAATAAGGAAGTTCAATGCTACGAGAAATTGTATAAAAATAGTTTTCTTACGCATGGTAAAAAATAGAGTATTTAATAATACGACAATGTTTCGGGAAAATGTATGAAAAAAATATTAAAAATGAAGTACTTTGAAACGTCACAGGTTTGGGTGAAAATAACTAATTGAAAGCTTCGTTATGTGTTATAATAGATTTCCGGTATCCAAGTAGCCATGTTTTCAACGTTTGATGTGTTTTGACAGATAAAAGATTCTCTTTTAAAATGTCAGAAAAAGTTACCTTCTTGAACTCGTGACGTCACAGGCGTTGTAATTTAAAATTTACAAAACTTTAAAAAATCATAGCGATGACAATACTATACATGCATTAAACCATAAAATGATGGTTTAGTTTGATAGTCAAAAAATGAAGACAAACTACAATATTTTACAAAGAACGCAGTAACGAACTATTAAATTATCTACAATACCTAGAATATGCGAGCAATATGGATGTAGATTTACGGGGGTTTATATTTTTCATGTCAATGAACGTAAATTTAAGTCAAAAGTCATAGAAATATTGAGATAGTCACATATTTAATTAATTTTATTATTATATACATCTTTTCCATTTGTTTTATTTAACAAAATTTAATTTATGCTGGAGATGGTTCAGAAGAAATTTCTGAGGTATCTTTGTTTAAGGGAGTGCGGATATTATCCACGGTTGTACCCGTCTGACTTCATTCTGGAAATGCTTGGCAACAATAGTTTGGAGAAAAGAAGAAATGCATACTTGCTAATGTATTTTTTCCGATTGATCCGTGGTATTACGATTAACATAGGTGTAACGGAGAATTTTTTTCTTTATGTTCCTAATGACTACCTTAGACATAGACAGCTTAAGCTGTTTTATCTTCCTGCTTGCAGAACCAACCTGCCGATGGTAATGCCAGTAGGAAAAGCAATGTCTTTACTCAACCGTATCTCTTCGGATATTGACATCTTTCATATAAGTTAAAAAAAGTTCAGAGAGAATAGCATTCTTTCTCTATAATTGCTGAGTATTTTTTTTTTACCATTTTTGTCTATTTAAATTCTAGTATTATTTTATTTGTTTTATGTATTCATTGAAATATTTTGTAATGTACATAAACGTTTATAAAATAAATAAATTGAAATTGAAATTGAAAATTGAAATTATTGTCTTCAGTGTAAACATTTTTTTTGGTTTGTGCACGGGTGTCCTACACTAATATACAAATAATTTTTATGTATAATTTGTACATACTGTTTGTTAAAAAATAAAAAAAAATAAAAAATATATTTCAAAAATATGAAACAAATAAATTAACATTTTACAACTGAGATGAAGAACATTCAAGAGAAGGTAATATAGAAGTCTAGGCATCTACAAGGCTTATGACCTGTCAATGGCTGGTTTAAGTGGCCACTTTACACACTGTGTAACATTCACCATTCTGCCTATATTTGAACATCTATATTCCTTCAATTCTTTCATCTGTTGATGTTTGTGAAGTTAATTGAATATAGATGTTCAAATATAGGCAGACTGGTGAATGTTACACAGTGTGTAATGTGCTACTTAAACCAACCATTGACAGGTCATAAGCCCTGTAGATGCCTAGACTTATATATTACCTTCTCTTGAATGTTCTTCATCTCTGTTGTAAAATGTTAATATAAACAGCTCCCCGGGGAGTTGAATCCAGTACTTGTCTACAAAAATTTGGACAAACTCAAAATATTGTTGAAAAATTACCTGGTCCATGAAGAAGTATAGAAATTGAAAAAATAATATTTTCAGGCGTTGCCTAGTATGTAGGTGAAATAATTCAATTAGATGAATCTCACCCGCATAAATAAAGGTTTCAGCTTTTTAACTTCACAAAGATCAACAGATGAAAGAATTGAAGGAATATAGATGTTCAAATATAGGCAGAATGGTGAATGTTACACAGTGTGTAAAGTGGCCACTTAAACCAGCCATTGACAGGTCATAAGCCCTGTAGATGCCTAGACTTCTATATTACCTTCTCTTGAATGTTCTTCATCTCTGTTGTAAAATTTTAATATAAACAGCTCCCCAGGGAGTTGAATCCAGTACTTGTCTACAAAAATTTGGAAAAACTCAAAATATTGTTAAAACAAATAAACTCAATAAACAGATGGGAAAAACCACTTAACTTCCACATTTTATGGATGAGAAATTTATATATAATTAATGTCGTAAGTACAAAATTTAATCAAATTAATCCTTTGCGCTCTAGATATTTGTAATTACAAATGCATTGTATCCGGATATAAATCAGGTATTCTGATCCATACTATTGTATTTTTGGTACACATTGCTAGTATGACAAAACATTCCATATATGTCGGGCGTACGTAAACACAGCTTTACAGTACTTCTTATTTAAAGGTACTCATGACTAGCAACAATCTATCTTTTTTGTATTCATAAAATTTATTTTAATTTACATGCATATATTTAAGCGCGACGTGCTTGGAGTTCATGATTTACTATTTAAGTAAAGGTTTTAAGTAAGCTGGGGTACTTAAACTAGTTGTTTAATTTATTCAAAAGACCATTTAATACACCAGTTTGCGAGGAATAACAATAGAACATTATAGGTCATTAAAATACAATCAATTAATAAATACACAAGTACATAAATCAAATTTGTTTGATTTGTTGGTAAAAAAATATAAAACGAAACTGATGATAATGTTTGGTTTCTGGCACAAGTTATTAAACAAATTTTAGAAAAATGTGATGTCTTCATAAAAGGAATCAAATATTTTTTATTTACAAAGTACATAAAATATTTCATATCTTATAAGTACGAAAAAGAATGTTTTTTAATATTCAACTTGCACTTTTATTTGAATTGTTGGTTTGGGATTTTTAACTTTAAAAGCGCAAATTCTCACAAATAAAATGTAGTTACCAACTTGTGGCAGTAATCCGACGATAAAGTATTTTTACTGACATATCTCGGTTAACCCTTTCCTGCCTAACAGGACTTGTCAGTTATGCGCCTATATTTGAATACTTGTATTAATTTCTTTTGATTTTCTGTCTGATGAGACTTTTAGGTTCACTTGCATACCTAGCGGTGAAATCAGTAACTGTTAATTGCCTATATTTTTGTTTTTTTTATCTTTACGGTTACACGTCTTTGCAGATTTTGTATTAGGTAAGTGCTTTAAATTTACTTTTTTTGTGGTTTACTACCTTTATGATATAATATTTATCAGTTAGTTTTAAATTTTTGTTACATATTTATTTATATTTGTATTGGAGACGCGTCAAGCTATCGCAAAAAGACTAATGTCCTTTACAATTCAGGCTTAAAAGCGCAAGTCGTTACCCATGACATCAGATCTAAACATTGATTCTATTAAGAGAAAAAATGAATAATATGTCTGTTCCCAATGATGTTTGCTGGAAAAAGAGGAGTAGATTGACCTGTATTCAGGAAGAAAAGCGGTCGATGCAAAATGTGTAGCTTGAAGAAAATAGAATCAAGGCCTTACTCATCGTGCACACATCGTAGAGTGTATTTATGATGCAAAAATTTAAGGAATAAATGTCATTGTATTGCTTAAAGTTTATTTTTTAATACGTACTTATTGCCTTAAATGACCAGTATATCCTGTTGTTATAAAACAGGAATAAAATAATTATAAAAATAATACATTTCGTCTATTTATTCAACACCTAACTGTTATGGAAGAAAAAAAATTAACGATCAATTCTTTTTACCAGCTAATAACCCATGCTACAGCTTTTAGCCTAAAAGTTATAAGAAGGCACTTGTAATTAGCATACTTTTCGTTATTGTAATTGTTATTGGGATCAGCAAATAACTGATAAACGAAGTTAAAATTTTAAAAACAATGTGTTTTTTAAAGGTAAAAAAAGGGAGGGTTGATCTTTTTCGATAAGATATAGTTATTTGCTTAGAGTAATCATACGCCACTGGATAAAATAGTAGCCCATACGGAAAAAAAACATGTGATTATTAACCACGAAGTTAGCTACAGTTTACAGCATTCTAACGGACTGCAAGTACTCAGGTTGAGAGTTGCAAGAGCCAACCGAAACCGTCCGTTACACGTTTGTTGTTAAACTAAAAACCAAACCAAAAATATGGAACGCTTTTGTTCAATACAAAAGAGCTAAAGGGCTTTTTTTAAGCGGGAGATAATTATTACCATGAAGTTGTTTGCATACCCTGCTAATTTCAGCAACATTGAGGATTTTTAAGTACAGTTATTAGCCACCCTCCAAATTTGAACTTAGAATGTTATTATGGTTGTTTTGTTACAAACAATATAACATTTTATCATTCTTATCTTTTAAAAGGTTGTTATTTGACTTCTAATTCATATAGTTTACCCGCTGTAAGTCACAAAACAAAAATAAATTTCTTAAGTTTATGTTTGAAAAAAGGTGTGTTTTCTCTAGGTTTGTCAAAAGTAGAAATAATTTTTATTTTACGCCATTTGTAAGCTGCCTTATGTATATCTCATGTATATCAAACTATGAATAAATGTGAAACTTGAATGTATTTTTTAAAAAGGATTACTAAAACTCAAATTACTCATAACTGTGCCCCTGCCTGCAACTGCTTCCTTTTGTCTATTTAGATTCATCGTAAAAACATATACTTTTAATTAAAAAAGGCATTGTATGTATAGCTAAACATTGCCTAGTTTAGACTGGTAATGTACCACGGTTCCATGCAGTTAACAGTAGGAATTTCGCCAGTTATGTGGAGACATAAAGGATTGGTTGTGACTATTTTGCATCTATTCAATGACAAATACATACTTATTTAGCCATATTGGCAAAGGTCCAACAATATTATACCCGCACAGCTACTCAAGACTAGAATATAATTTTTAAATTCTTAACTTTTATGGAGTTAATGACCTTAAAACCTAAAAACAAAGTTAAATTGATAATAATTTTAAACAACCTTATGTAGAATCTGTAAAAAAACAAGCATATCGATTTGAAATTTACAATTTCCTGTTTTAAATAACACTAATTTAAATAGGTGACCTTATGTGAAATTCGTATAAAATATTTTACATATAAATTAATTACTTTGTAATTTCCTGCTTTAAATAACATTTATTAAAATTTAAATTAAAAAACGATTCTGTCGGAAATAAGTAATACTAACTTATATTAAGGACAAATTTCAAGTGTGAAAAAAACGTTAAAATTGGATATGTTTTAAAATAAACCTGAATTGTTTCGGACATGTTTTTCTGTATTTATACTTCAGGTATTTTAATAAATGATTTAGTCAACGAATCAGAAAGTAAAAAAATGTTTTTTTAATTAATTGACTGTTAAGATTAAGTCAAATAAGAACAAGGCACAATATTATATTATTAAATAGCAACTGGCTAAAGGCCCTAATGAAACAATACGAATATTTATTTCGCAATGAAAAATTACCTAAAATTAAAAACCACTCACCGACTTTTATATGTCTACCGGTTACGAGACATACCAGTCTCTTCGTCAGGACACCAATTACACCAACATGCAAAACCTACTATTCACCTTCACTATAGTTGTTGCACAAAAATATAAAATCAACTCGACGTGCATTTTAATAAGCGCATGCACTGATAAGAACAAACATGCACTAATTAGATTATGAAAACATGTTATGTTTATTGAGAAAAAGTTGAAAAAGGCTAGACGGGATGGAGGAAGGGGCTTGAGTTTAATAGTTTAATGGTGACTTTTACAATGGAACATCGTATAACGGGCTATATTGAAAGGTTATTTTATAAACGTTATTTTTTAAAGCTTTTACAATGTGAAATATTTCCATACTATTTACTTTTAACTCTTTATTATTTGTATGTTAAATTTTAACTACTGTATTTTTATTTAAATCATGAATAAAATTGATCAGGTGATTTGCAAATTCGGAGAAATTGTTATTGTGAAAACACCCCCATAATATATGTTCTTTAACACGAATGTTTTGATTTCTTGATGTTCTTCCAACGTAAAATGAATATTGGTTTAATTTGTGTCACGACGAAGAAACGGGTACGTCTCGAAACCGGTAGACACAGAAAAGTCAGTAAGTGGTTATTTATAAATATTTAATAACATTAAGTGAAATGTTTGACCACAAAGCTAATTACAATATTTGAGTTTGTCCAAATGTTTGTATACAAAAGACTGGATTTCACCCCTTCGGGAGTCTATTAAGATTAACAAATTACAACAGGGATGAAGAATACCTTAAAAGAGGGAATATGGAAGTCTAGGCATTCTCGGGGATTATGACTTGTCATTAGCTGGTTTAAGTGGCCATAGTGTGTAATCTGTTAATCACAAATTTTATGCTTTGAATATTAAAAATAACATAAATTATAATGAAAAACAAACCTGTTTTTAGCATAATGTCTGGGCTTATTTTTAAAATATTTTTTAGTTTATAGTATGATATTTTACGCTTATTTATTTATATTTTTTATAAACCACATTCATTTTTACTTATATGTCGACCGGTTTCGAGGTTACTATTTAAACATCGGGGCTTATTCTAATTGAAAATCACTCCTGTTACTATTTATAGTTCAAAATATTTTTTTATACTTTTCCTTTCATTCTTCTATTCTTTCCTCACAATATTTTATAATATAAATAATACCACGAGTGATTCTAAGTTAGTATTAGGCCTGATGATGCGGTAGAAACCTCAAAACCGGTCGAGTTATAAGTAAAAATTCAAGTGGTTTACACAAATTCATCCGCCTCGCGGTGCAGTGGTCAGCACGTTTGCCTACCATGCAAGAGGTCTCGGGCTTGATTCCCGACATAATTGTAATGAAATATTTATTGAAAAGGGTGTTTTTACACTAAAATACTTTATAGTCCCTGGGCCTGGTACCTGAAGCGTAAGAGTGATCATCTTACCTCCAGGTACCAAAAATAATCAAGGAATACTGCGATTGGTTTTATGCAGTGACCTTTGCACCATTAGGTGCGGAAAGAGAATGATGATGATAATGATGACACAAATTCATAAACTAATCATTTTTTAACAAAACTTAAATTTTGGGAGAGCACGCATCCAATCAACGAGTCTTTCAAAACGAATATTATATGTAAATATATAATACCCACTATTTACAATTTGTTTGTGGACAAATATAAAAATATATCTATTGTTTTATTATGAGTGAGTCTAAACAGAAAGCAAACTAACTTGAGCATTTTAAAGGAGAAATCATCATAAGAAAAACGTATTTTATTATTATGTTGCCAAGTATATACAGGGATGCATAAAATAAATTTTAATCATAAATTTCAAAAATAATCAGCATCACGTTTTCATTTCATTGGAATTTTCTTAGGCAAACGTGTGTTAACGTAACGAGTAAGAATAACTATATTTTTATATCGTGTGTTTGATAACATTAAACTAAAAATAGTTTAGTCATAAAATAAGCCAATACTTGATAAAAAATTTACTACAAATCGGTAAAATTTTCCATTGTGTAATTAATGGTGTTTTATTTTTTCCTTTTTTTATTTAATATTCATGGTTATAGATTAATTAATAATTAAATCGTTTTGTAGTTCCGTGGTAGTGTTACGGGTCCGGATCAAAGGTCTGAGGTTCGCTCACTGGTCAACTATAACGTGGTTTTCATTTTTTAACACGGTTATTGACGAATACTGAAAATTATCACCAAATTGAGTGCGTAAATAGTTTGACCGTATATCATTACAAAAATATTATTTGACACATATTTCAACAGATGTGGATATAATTTTTTAGAAGAAAATACCTAAGTTTAAACATTTACAGGGTTTATGACCTGTCATTGAAAATTAAATATTCCGCTCTTAGTTGTTATTCACTTCCTAGTTCTTACAGGGTTAAATCCAGTACATACTTGCCTACAGAGATTGTAAAGTATTTAACAAAGTGTATCGTAAAGCGCCCTTGGGGTGATTTTCCACAAAAACTGCGCTTTACAAATTGACTTATTATTATTTGGACAAGCTCAAAATATCATTGAAATATTTTTTTTATTCAATCAATCAATTTTTTTTTTTAAATTAGTTTTTATTTAAACAAACTTACTTCAATTGAATTTAGAACAATTATTCATTTTAAATGTAACGATTTCAATGCAACTACATCTTCATCATCATCATCATTATTATGGATAAATTATACAGCGCCATTTTTGTAATGTAATATCTCAAGGGCGCTTTACAAAGTGATTATATAAATACACAAATTGAATTTTAACTTTTTGAATTGGTAATTTAAGTAAAACAATTTACTTTACTAGCACGTGCTACGCATTTATTCAAATCATTTAGAGAGCAAATGAGTTTTAAGATTTTTCCAAAACATCACTTCACTCTTACAGTTTCGCACTTCTGCTGGGAGAACATTCCATGCTATAGGGCCTGCGACCTCAAATGCGCGTTTACCGAATTTATTGCATTGTTTACGTAGATGTATAATAACTTCCTCTCGACATTGATGTAGCTGATCTAAGCGTAAAACATCTGTCAGCTAGTTCATCTGGAATGGAGTGTTCCCTTAGATATTCCAAACCAAAGTTTTGCAGTGACTTATACATAACCCAACAGAGTATTCTACCCTTTGTGGGAAACTAAGCCTGTGTAATTCTTGAAGTAATAGAGTGATATGACTAAACTTAGAGATTCTAAAAATAAGTCTCGCTGCGGCATTTTATACAGACTATAGGCGAGTCATTTTATTCATAGGTAGATCGGCCCGATACCATTACAGTAATCGACTCTAGACACTACAAATGCATTTATTAATTGACGAGCGGCATCAACCGGCAGATTTTCTCTGTTCAGTGATTTTTGTGCAGTAGAAACTAGATTTTATTTATTTTATTAATGTCCTATAGGCTTGCATTACTATCCATACTGATCAGTCGGAAGTTGACAGAAGTTATGTATTTCATAATTCTTTTTCTGTACCTAATAGTGAATAGGGCACTGCATTGGTATACTAATCGTATACTTACGCTTCAGGTACATCAGTCCAGGAACTATGAAATATTTGGATATGAAAATACCCTTTTTAATAAATATTTTAAATCAACCATGTCGGGAATCAAACCCATAACCTCTTGCTTGGTAGGCAAACGCGCTGACTTTACACTTCAAGGCCAACAGATATCTATGTAAATAATACAATTTGCATTTTCCGCGATTCTTTGTTTATGGTATCCTATATTCTTTGTTATGTTTTTGTGCTATTTGAAAATCGAAATACAAATATTTTAACAAAAGCGTTAAAAACATTGTTTACTAGCAAACAGGACTGTTTTTCTCAACATTTTATTGTTAAGAGAAATATCAAGTATTGTTTGTTAACAATTTAATATCAATCATATGTATTGTTGAGATTCCTTGTCGAAATATTATACCGAGTTAAGTAACAAAAACATCATGCAAAATTATGTTTATATAACTACGGAACATTCTTCGATATAATCTTACCGCTAATATTATTGCTCAATACATTTACAAACTTCCTTATTGATAACTTAAATAAAACCTAATAAATTCTATAAATCTATTCAATTCGCCACAACACAAAAATTTAACTTACTTGACCTTGTTATCCAAAAATTTGAAACAATTTTGTTTTCATTGTATTTGTGTATAATACGGAATAAAAGAAATCAACAATATTTTGAGTATTTCCAATTTTTTGCAGACAATGTAAGATAAAAAATGATTTTTTTTTTAACAGAAAGGAAAAACACTTATGAGAAAATAAAAAAGAAATCTAGGAATTCACAAGGCGTATAACCAGTCATTAACTTATTTAATTGGCCACTTTACACGCTGTGTAACATTTACTATTTGCTTTTGTTTAAACATACCCATTACCTCAACTCTTGTATTTGTTGACTTTTGTGAAATATTTTATGAGTGGCTATTATACTAGCCAATGCCACGTCATTAGCCCTGTAAATGCATAGACTTCGATTTTCTCGTCTCAAAAATGTTGTTTCTCTATGTTGTATTAATTTTTTAAGTAATTTAATTTTGACATTACCACAAAACACTGCTGTTTGTTAATGTCTTTGTGATTTTTAATGATATTGTATCATAATAAGGCAGTAAATTAATCATTTTATAGATATTTCATATCAAAAATTGTAGTGCATTATTTGATTCATATAGTAACACGTTTTAACAATGGAAATAATAATTTTAATCAAAGTTGTTTGATTGCGTTTTTTTATCAAAAACTTAGCAAGACTCTTTTTTTTTATTCTTAGTGGTGAAAGTCAGTAATATGCAAGCTCCTGACGTCACTGCGACCTGTGAAGATCTATTGCGACGGGTTCCCGTGAATAGTTTTCGCCCTCCAAGCCCAGGTCTATTAAGACCCTGGCTACTATGTGGAAGACGAGCGTTTACGTTTTGCTAAATGTCCCCCTTCAAGCCTAAATCCGTAATGCTACGGACTATAAGGTAGGGGGCGTGCTCTTTAACATCCTCAGGTTTAACCAGTGGTCCTTTGAGGATGAGGAAAAAAAATATTTTGGCTTATGCCGTTAAACAAATTAATCAGTATTTTTTTGCATTCTCGTACAGTTTTCAGCATGGAATATATATTTATTTATTTATTATCATATCATATACGTAAAATTATACATTTATTCAAAAGTTGTTTTGACCGTCTAACTAGGGTTACTTACCCCGTTCTAGACAGTCAAAATATAAAACTAATATTAAATACATAGAAATAATAAATAGAGGTGATAAACAAAGTAACAATAAATTTAAAAAATAGGAATAAAATATAGTTAAAAACTCGTGAAACACATAGTAAAAAACATTTTAAAAAACGTAGTAAAATACATTGTAAAAGACAAAAAAATATATATACATACAGTAAAAAAAGTAATAAAAGATAAGGTAAAAAACATTTTCAAAACATAGTTAAATACAAATTTTAAAAAACAAAGTTAAAATCATAGTAAAAGTCGTAGTAATTTATGTATAATTTATAAATAAATATGGTAAAAACCATATTTTTAAACCGTAGTAAAAAAAATTGTAGAAACCGGTGTAAAAAGTCATTAGACTCTTCAAAATTCAATTTTGATAAAATAAAAGTAAGTAAGTAATTATTATTCAATAATAAGAATATGTGTTGGCCATATAACAGTCAATATTAACTTCTCGGACTTTTTGCAACCAATTTCACTGAGGAAAATAGTCAATAACGTCTATAACATGCAACTAAAATTATGTACATTTTTTCTAATTTGCAAATGGATTCCTGCCACCCGAGAATTTGATTTTACAATCCACAATACCTTAAATATTCGAGCAGTATAAAAATGGATTACCGAGGTAGATTTTTTACATCAATCAACACAAATTTATGTAACAAGTAGAAATTTTGAAGGAGCAAATATTATTATTAAGTTACATTAGTTATTGTTATTATTTATATGCACTCTGTTTGCATGGGTTTAAAAATCAAAATTGAAAAGCCCTTTTATTCTTTGTAATAATTCGTGCCTTGATGCCCAAAATTCCCTGACGAATCTAAACCAAGTCATCAAAAGGGTCAAGAGTTTTAAATGCCTGGAAGTACACGTTACGGAAAATGGTAGCTTTGAAAAATAACTGGGAGTGCAGCTAGAATTAGCAGGCGCTTCGAATTTTTTTTTACACAATATTGTTTTCTGTGAAATTTCCCTCTTCTCTGTACAATTCTAAATGCCAAAAATGCAGTGCTTTTTAAGTTTTACTATCGTTTCTGTTTATCCTAAAAGCCAAACACTCGAAATTATTCATCTTAACTCTAAACTATCCTTAACTCCTAGAATGTTCTTGAAATATACATACTTTGAATTCATAACATAATTTTCTCGCTTTTAACCATTTGACAATAATATGACGCATACAATACTCTGGAACGTGCCATTTTTAAAGTCGAAAAATTCGCCAACTTGTACATTTTATTTTTTGGCGTTTAGGATAGTTCAGAATTGAATAAACGAAATACTAACATTTTTTTGTTTTTTAATGGCTTTATTATAAGAAAAAAAAATGTTAGTATCCTTGTAAGAGTATTAATGATTGTGCCTATAGCTAAGGCATTTTTAGCGTTTTCGTCCATATTTATGAAAGATATGATTATCTGTGATAACGTATTACATATGGAAATAATAGTTTATTATTTATATTTAAAGCATTAACTTTGTGGTCAAACATTTTACTAAATTATATTAAATATTTGCATTTAACCACTTACCAACTTTTCTGTGTCTACCGGTTTCGAGACGTACCCGTCTCTTCGTCAGGACAATAATTAAACCAACATGCAAACCAACATAAAATACACAAGTAAAGGAGTTAAAATCTCACATACAAATAATAAAGGGTTAAAGTAAATAATATGGAAATATTTCACATTAGGAAAACTTAAAAAAATAATGTTCCTTTGATCAATAATCTAACAAACTTCCAATATAGTCCTTTATACAATGTTTCACTGTAATCGTCACCCTATTAAGCTTACCCCCTCCCTCCATTCCCTCTACTTTTTTCATTAATTCTCAAACAAAATAATATTTTTATAATTTAATTAGTGCATGTTTATCCTAATCAGTGCATGCGCTTATTAAAATGCATGTCGTGTTGGTTTTATATTTTTGTACAACAACTATGGTGAAGGTGTATAGTGGGTTTTGCATGTTGGTTTGCATGTTGGTTTAATTTGTGTTCTGACGAAGAGACGGGTACGTCTCGAAGTCGGTAGACATAGAAAAGTCGTTAAGTGGTTTTGTACAAATATTTAATATCATTTAGTAAATTATAATTTGTTTATGGTATACTTCACTAATTTTTCTCAATGTATTTATTTTTTAAATATTTTAATACTTTGTTATATGCCAGTAGTTCCGCCCATAGTAAAACTTGTTTACCGATTTCACGCCATCAGGGCATTTTTAATAGGTACAGACTTTGTATTAAAAAATAATTATGAATATTACTGTATGTTATAATAAATGCAAGTGTGGGCAATAACACCTTTTCTTGTTATTTCAAATTTCGGCATACACTATTATATGCCTGCAGTTATAAACAGATTTCACGAAACACGTGAATGATACACAGTGTGTAAAGTGGCCACTTAAACTAGCCAATGAGGAGTCGTAAGCCCTGTAAATGCCTAGACTTCCACACTACCTTCTCATAAGTGTTACCTCTCTCTGTTCCAATAAATTTAAACGTTTGTATCTACTTAGGATTCCCTCAAACAAATATTTCCGAATTCTGTTATATTTTTGTTTTTATGTAACCATCAACAATAATTTTAAGAAAATGAGATAGTTATAAGTCAAAACGTGTGTCGAAATTGCGTTTAGTGTTCAATACTTAAAATAGTCATCAAAACTAAACTGTCAAACTGAATTCTCGTTTTGATACTCTGTAATATATTTTCTCCAAAAAATCTTGATGAAAAGTTGGTGCAAATATATAAAATTGACAAATTTATAAATGCATGTCGGCGGTTTCACATTCGCCAACAAACAAAAAAAAAGTAATGTGAAAGTAATATTTATACATAACTCTGAAAATAGCCTGAGATTCGTATCTTGTTCAGATACAAGAGAAGTACTGGCAATTGTATTGCATATAATTTTAGTGAAAAGGTAGCTTCAAATCATCAAATGCAGCGTATCACAACTTTTTATTACATGAAGGTAAAGTGATAAAGAAAATGAAATAATGCAACATTTAACAAACTTTTGAACTTGTGTTTCATATCACTTGCCAATTAACGAACCTGGGATCTCAAGCATGATATGCCATTATACTACGAAACGGACGTCTCTGTACTAGATTTCCTTTTTCAGGATTTTTTCCTGAGTAACAGTCATCGAGTTTAAAACGCTCGTCCAGAGCTCTAGTTCTTTTCAGACAGTCATGTGTTCATCGGCTAGGACATGAACAAAATATTGCTTATAATTTTATTGAAAAACGACTTGAACTCTGATCTTATGTTTTCATCCTTTATCAGTCTTCCGCTGGATGATTTTTTCCTACTGCAGAATGTCTCGTGGGTACAAAACACCGAGAACTGTTGACACACATGTACTTGTTAACATAATACTTGTTACGTATGAATAGTAACAAATTTCGTTATTTCTTGATGTTTGCATATTTAAACATAATTAGCATAATTAAGAATCTCTATTACCTGTGTCAGCCTCTTGAGTTTCAGAAGAAAAATAGTATTTAGGATTGCAAGCAGACAGAAAAGTTCAAGAACGTTATCACGTAATACAGAATTACTGCATTTGTCTCTGAGAACACGACGCGATGTTCAATTATAAATTACAAAACGCAACTTTAAATAATAATATAAAACGGTGTGCAAGTATCATAATAATAGCATTGTAACAAAGAAAATAATATTAATCGAATTGTGAAGACATGATTCTATTGAACTATGAATGTTTGCTATTTTTTTGTTGTATTCAATCGCGGATTCGTTGAATATTTTGTTTGCAAACCGTTCTTAATGCGTTGTTTGAATAAATAACATACATAATTAGTTCAATTTCTTGTTGATCAAACTCTATCGCAGAAATGCTTAAGATGGTCAGAATCAGATGATTAGCTTTAACAAGATAAGTGGCTTAGTAAATTCTAGATTTGCTCTGAACTCAAAGGTCGCCGACATATTTCCTTACTCCAAAGCGGCGTGATATAAAGTAGTCTATTACAGAATAGTTAAATCTCGTGACACGAAAAACAAAACTATTAGTTAGCCTTCATCAAGATTGGATATCGAAAACTACGATAAATATGTCCCTCAAAAGCAATTTGTAAGGCGCACACTGCTGTTTTGAGTCTCCACGTAAATACTAAGTGCAAATCTGGCATTTCTTGTGATTGAAATAAGTTATTATCAACATTTGTTTTTTTATGTGAATTGCAGTTTGCAATCCTGGAAGCTTAATTATTTATCATACCACAATGCCATCGATAAATATGATATTTGCGGTATATTTTAGAAAAAATGAAAATACAAACCGAGTGATTGTCCCGATGACTGTTCACATGTGAATGCACAAAATATAATAAAAGATACGTTTTCTACACTTTTTTCACAAGCAGGTCTATTCCGATGCACTTTGAATGGAAACAAACGTCAAATACGAAACATAAACAAACAATATGATCACACACGAACAGATACAGTCCCCGTGGCTGGTAGATTGTGACTGACCCACGACGCACGACCAAGAGTGCCGAGACCACGGCACGGAGCAGACGTCGGTTGCTAGTTGGCGGGCTTTAGTTTGAGCCCATTTGAGCACTTAACACAAACAACACAGAAGTGGAGACACGTACGTACGTCACAGCTCACTGGCTAGTGGCTGTCGCTCGCGTCACGGGCACGAAGAGCGCAGAAGAAAGCGCCCGAGTAAATAATTTCACACATAGTAAGACACACCGTTATGTCGAGAGTCGAGAACGTTCGGTGTAGAAGCGCGCGGACCGAGTAGTGTATGGTGTCCTTCCCGCGTGACTGCAGACTTGTTTCGCAGACTTGTCTCTCGGGCTGGGGGAGGGGACCCGGCCACGCCACAAACCCGAATCATTTCTCAATGAAAACACCGGAGAAATGGCAGCTCTGTTTAGCTCCGCCATGCTGAGGCACGCCACCGCCGCTGCCGCCCGTCGCAGCCTCCGCGAGGATTCGCAGTTACCGCCCATAATTTATTCCTTTTGACGGAGGAATGTCGGTCCAGAACGCGCCAATTAGTAAATACCTGTCTCACCGAACTTAACTGTTGATAGTCAGATAAAAAATGTGAAGTTTGATAGTATCTATCTATGATAACGATACAAACAATAAGAGTCGATCTAAATGACATATCTTAGGAAATTCTCTCAAACGCGGATATATTATTTTTTTAACTTGGAAAAGAGAGATCAATATTTTTTTCTATTTAAAATGACAAAATATTCTACGATAACCGTAAGTTTATAGTTCGTTTTGGAGTACGAAAAACGCATTTCCGATATTTCTATTTTAAGAAACATGGCATTTTTAAGACTTTTTTGAAAACGTTTTTAGTTCCAAATATTTAAAAACCCTTAAAGATCTCATATCAATATTTTAACCATACAATTTTTTTTTATAAAATGTTAATAAGAATCAACAGCATGACAAATATTTTTTATACCAGATATGAGTAGGAAATTTAATATATTTTTTTTTTTTTTTAAAGCACAGAAGATAATACATCATCCGTCTGGACTTTATAATACATGCAGGTAGACGAGGTGGGGCAAACTTTTGTGTTTAAAATCTTATGTTCAGTTTTGATCTTGATAAATTTCTCGGACAAGTTTATTATTATTATTGTTATTGTTTAACTTATATTTGAATGAAAGTTATAAATACTTGGGACACTTCTTCTTATTTTTCTGACCAATTAGTGCTTTTCAGTCTGAAGTTACGCGTTAGAGGGTGAAAGCGCTAATTGGTCAAATAAATAAGGGAATTGTACTAAGTGTTTTCCATTTATAACTCATATTCATATATAAGTTTTTTACATAATTACTATGGAATTCCATCAAAAATTGTTTAAAAAAAACATAAATCAAATGTTCATTATTACCTACTATTTTTCATGTATTAGAATGACCGGTTTCTTATTCAGATGAAAAATAATGTTGAATATATATACAGAAATAATTTAGCTGACAAATTATTCTGTTTCCATGTTGCTTAATACAAAATGACGTGGAACGACAAAGATATCAGAACAAATTAATGATATCTTGTTTTATTAATTTTCGATTTAATCTTATGTATAAAATAAAATACGTAAATGTGAAAACTTGGCCTCATAGTGTAATGGTCAGCGCGTTTGTCTACCATGCAAAAGGTCTCGGGTTTGATTCCCGACATGGTTGAAATGAAATATTTATTTGAAGGGCTTTTTCACTAAAAAAATATTTCATAGTCCCTGCACTGGTATTTGAAGCGTGGGACTGATCATCTTAACTTCATGTAACAAAAATTATCTAGATACGCTGCGATTGGTGAACTAATGCAGTTTCCTATGCACTATTAGGTGCGGAAAGGGAACGATGATGATGATATGTGAAAGGTACATTGCATTTTTAGATTTTTGAGGTATTAATTCTTTAATCTCCTGAATGAGTTCAATAGAATAAAATATTTAAAACTAACAGTATGTGACTCCTTGACTATTAAATTGTAGATAAAAATATGGGGTCACGCCTAGCAAGACAACAGTTGGAAATGCTGGGATGAGCCATATTTTTTTTTGTTCCGGTAAGGAGTTTTTTTTGTTTTGAAATAGACGTTTTTGTATTTTTTTCAACTGTAATCGCATTTAAACATATATTTGCATACATAAAATATAAACCGAGTTCCCAATAAATTAACTTTCTATTATTGTTTTTGCTCTTGTGTAAAATTAATAATTATTTATCTTATTTCATAAAAGTCATAAAAATAAGATTTTTTTTTTTGTTTTTTACATCATTTTGTGAAAAAGACCTAAATTATATTGTTATGGTATTTATTACAATCAATATAGTGTTAAGTTTTCGCAAACCATGTTTTGTAAAATTTACATTGAAAATAAACGTAAAAATGGCATTTTTCAATAAAAAATTATAAATGCGCCATATATGAATAATTAGTTTCATATTTTCGTTTAAAATCATTTTAATCTATCTTCATTAGAGAAATGAAGAACAAAGTTAGACTTATGTACATTTTCAAAATACTTAATGCTGTAAGTGATGTCTCATCTCTGTTGCAATCGATTTGTTTTTATGTTCATAATCGTGTCATCAGAAGTTAAAATTTGCCATCAAATATTCTAAGAGTGACTTTAGTTTTTATGCCTCATTTTCTAGAATCAGTAGATTAGTCAATTTGCTCAACAACTTAGAGGTATTTGGGATAGACCTTCCCGTTTTTTATTTGGAAAAATTGTCATTGTGAATTGAAAAAAGATTGGCATGGATTAGCTCAAATTCTTTCATGCAGACATTAAAGTATGTAATTATAGTAAGCATGAGCTTTCGAAATATGGTCCCCTAACCTGCGGCCAATCGGCATATGTTTGATGGAACGGACTTTAGTCTGTTGCGAGTGTTCGCCAGCTACTTTTCTCCTCGAAATGACTAAAATGTCTGTATGTACGCTAAGATACTGCACAAATCAATCTGGAAAAGCGATAGTATAACCTTTCACCAGCAAGTTATGTTATTATCTTAATCAATAATTGTTTAAAATAGCTATTTTAATGTAAAAAAACGTCTTATTAATGTGTTATCTCTTGTCTGTGTCCTGTTCAGTTAGTCGGGCGTATAGTGAACCGACAAACAAAGGTGACGCGTATGCGGAAAGGAGTGACATACTGAAAAGAACTTACAGTAGACCTATGTAAAAAGTCCGTGCTTTTTACTGCACTACGTGTTTTGTTTGCCAAAATTGACGTAATATGACGTGACGACACTTGCTCCCTCCAACTTTCAACTCGGATTTGTATGTAGTGTTATCTCTTTATATTATATCTCAATGTATGCAGATCGTGTTTTTTTCAATTATTTTATCGTCCTAGTTTGTTTTTACTACATGTAATAATGTTCTGTTCGCCCACTTTCTTGTAGGTATTTTTTTTCATATAAGAGTTTATATTAAATTCAAAGTTATTTTCATACCGTCATTTTCGTGAAAATCTCATTAAGGGCCGTGTACAATAAACATTTGAACACGTCTTGCAGTTACAGAGCGCACGGCGATATCTAACCCCGATTTATATTTTACGAAAAAGTGACTAAGAAGTGTTTTTAATTTTAAAAAATAACGTAAACATATTCTTTTTTTTCCTTTCAAATTATTTATTGACAATTCTTGATGGAATTCCATTGTAATGATGTAATAACTTATATTTCCATATACGTTATTAATTAAAAAAATACTTGGTACACTTCCACTTATTTGTCTCTAATGGGCATCTTCAGACTGGTGATGCCCATTAGAGGGTGAAAGCGCTAATTGGTCAAAATAAATAAGTGGAAGTGTACCAAGTATTTTTTTAAATGAATAACGGATATGGAAATATAAGTAGTTACATCAGTATACATATTCAATCTAGATGACAACATTTTCAGCTACAGTGCGTATGGGCGGTCGGAAATCTAGACTCTGGTTAAATTGGCTTGGTTGAAAATGTAATAAATTTAAAAAATGTGTACTTGCTTGTTCAGAACAGATATATAACTAGTGAAGTTTGCTTAAATTTTTTAACTTACAGTACAATATTGTATCAATTCCTTTAATTGCCGATTTACTACAGTATCTATTATATACGCTGTAATTTATTACATAGTATATTTATGTTTTGTTATTATATTTTAAGAGTGTAAGGATATTGAAGTTTTTTTTTAAAATAAACTGCTGAAACGGATAACGTAGGTATTAAATACTTTTATCTATAAAAACAATCGCATTCCTTTTAAGGTATTTAATTAAATGTGTACCTACTTACATCTTGTAATTCCCGGCTTTGACTTTATGAGTAATTTAAACTTTCCAATTTCTATCATCTAAGTCACTTCAATGTTTCTAAGTTTCTAATAAATACTTAGAAATATTTTTACTTTGTATACAAATATATTCATATATGCAGAATTTGCTCATTGAATGACAAAATAAAGTCGAAATGATTTATTTCGCAACTTAATACAAAAAATATAAATATTTCCTTTTACACCGATCATATTTTATACATTGACTTAAATCAAAGGGTTTCGTTTTATATATTTTTTAAAGTGTCCTCATAATATTCAGCTGCATTCATTATTGTTTTTTTTTTTTTTTCATGAATAAAAAAAATAACATTTTAATATTTAAAGCATTAACTTTGTGGTCAAACTTTTCATTGAATGTTATTTAATAGTTGCATATAACCACTTACAGAATTTTTAAAGACCCTATAAAAAAAATTATTAGTCACGTTATTTTCCCCATCGAGTTTTGAGCCGGGTTACAGTCCTGTGACTAGTGTCGCGGTCTCACGGATCCGAGGTCCAAGGTTCGAATCCCCTTACTACCACAACTTGATTTCCACTTTCTAATAAATAATTATTTAAAACTCGTTGAAAATGGCCCCAAAAATTTTATTATTTTGGTAAATTATAAGAACACAAAAATTTATTTAAAAAAATAATTTATTACAAAGAAATTAATATACGAATGCTTGATACGAAAAACATTTTACTAAATGATATTAAATATTTGTACATAACCACTTACCTTTAAACATTTATATATAATAAGGAAGTTCAGTGATTTTTATATATTTTTCAATTTTTTAATAGACTATTGGACTAAACCATTTTTAAAAAATACATATATCGTATTATGAGCGCTGTGATTTTTTAAAGTTATGTATTTCTGAAATTACTCCGCATGTGACTTCAAAGGTTCTCTTTCGTTTATTCTCTGTCAATTCTGCTGATTGGTCCGTTTACGGTAAGTAACCCGGGTATCTTTCACAGCACTCTTATCATAAGTTGATTCATATGAACTTGTAACTTAGAGAAAATAGTTTGTTTTTATTAAAATGTTTTTTTTGTTCATTTTCAAGAAACTTTCGGGTACAATTAATTGCTGTAATTTTTACCACGCCCAAGAAAACATTTTTTGTATCCAATTTCCCGTAGAGCTGAGGTTTCTCATTGTTTCATTAAACTGTGTTTAATATTGATAAGTTCAATAATGGTTGAAAATTATTAAATGCTTATCAATATGAACTTGAGGATGAAATTAAATAAAAATCTATTATTTTTTATTTACTAAAACTTATGCAGTTACACAAAAATTTTTCGACGTGTATAAATTTTTATTATCTTTTTTTTTTCCTTAATGATTTTTGTCGTTTATCGTTTTATATTATTATTTTGTATATTGTTTTGATTATTTTGTATATTGTTTTAACATGTAAATAAATATTTTTGATTTATATATCGAAAAGTCCCGACTTAACACGGAATTTTCTAACAACTCGGGACATAAAAAACATATAATTGTGTCTGTGATAAAATTCTGTATTTTGTAAAAAAAAAAATATATGCAATTTAAAAATATATATATTTCAGCCAACCAATAAAACGAATTCCTAAAAAAAATACTTTCCAACGACAGCTGTTTTCTGGTGAACCGATTGAGCTTGTACTTGCACATATTCATTTATTTATAAAAATACTGATTTTCTCACTTACAATTTTATTATTATTATTTATTTTTTTAATTAGTGCACTCGGTGCTTCTTATGTGTCTTATCAGTACGTTGGTTTTATATTTTCGTGCAACTACTATGGTGAAGATGTATAGTGAAATTTGCATTTTAATGTAATTAGTGTCCTGACGAGATGGGTACGTCTTAAAACCGGTAAACATAAAAAAGTCGGAAAATAATTAAATACTAATATTAACTTACATTTTTTTGCCATAAAGTAATGCTTTAAATATTTCAATTATATTGTATTTATTGACACATACATTTATGTACATTTTTCTGGGGTAATGTAATTTATCAGAAATTAATTCCTGATTGGTTAATTCCATTGTAAAAATAGATCTTCCTCCCCTCGTCTTTATCTCCTCACCCTCAAGAAATGACTAATTCTTTTTTAAATAAATTCCCAGTTGAAGTTTAAAAGTAGCTCCTCCGAATCAGATGAAGTGAGCTAGATGAATAAGATTTTCATGTTGCCTTTAAAAATCAATGTTTATTTTTCATAAATTTATTTAATAAAAATATAAAAAAATTGGATTGTGTTTTGTAAACTGTTTTTAATTTGTATTGTTCTTTACTGAGTTTCAGTTTTTCAAATTTAAATTTTTGGTTGCCAATTTTAACACAATTATTTTAATTTTTATTTTATGAATTTGTTTTTTTTTATGTTTGTTTTTTTTTATTTTATTTATTTGTTTTTTATTGTAAATAGTTTATCAAGGCAACAGAATACAACACAATAAACATATCAAAACAGCTGGTAGAGAGAACAATTTTTAGGTTTAAAACGTCATTTTAGTTGTACTCCAATTAGAGTCTAAGTTAAATTATCATATTTGAGCTTTTGCAATTTCTTCATTTTTATAACAATTAAGTAATATTATTATTATATTAATTTATGTAGCTCTTTAGATGCTCGTATCTAGTGAAGCTGCTTGGAATATTTTCTTGCAATTTTTACATGTCAAACACACATTTAATTTCATTTTATATTGCAAGAATGTACTTCTTTTTTTGCCAATAAACTTCGTATTTCTGCACTGAACTGAAAACCCTAAACCTTTCTGCCGTACTTTTTATTTCATTTTCTTGTATAACCTTTCATTTTGTCTTTTATTATTACTATATATGTGAACAACTTTAACTGGATGCATGTAGTTTTTTTTATTTAATAATAAAAATAAAACATATTTCCTAAAATCTACGTCCATAATTGTATTGCAATCGACTTTTCAAATGTTTTTTATCAACATTCAAATACCGTTAAGGAAACCGAGGAAAAATACTTATTTTTTTACTCTTCAAACTTTCTAGATTATTTTAAAAATAAATTGACTGGGTATGCGTAAAAATGTGTTTTAATAAATAAATTATAAAAGCGGAAATTTTTTCCTTAATATGTATAAGTGCAAATACAATTCAAGAGTATATAAAGATACGAACACACAGTAAAAAGTTAAATGCTTTACTAATTATTGAACTTTCAATTATTTAATGAGAATTTTTCACTGTGGTTTGATTCAGCGCTTTTTTCCATGTTGAAAATTTATTAAATATTTGAGTTGTAAAAATTATACGGTTCACGCATAAACATTTAGTCAGCGTATTTTCCCTAGGTCTTGGGTTCGATTCTAGACAAAGTTGACATGAAATATTTATTTAAAAGGTCTTCACACTAGAATATTTCATAACTCCTGGACTGGCGCCTGTAACATAAATCAGTTCATCTTACCTTCATGAAACAAGAATAATCAAGAAACGCTGCGATTTGTATACCAATGTAGTGCTTTATGTACCATTAGGTGCGAAAAGGTTATGATGATGATGATGATAAACATTCAAATAGTGAAAAACCTGTTTTTTTTTCGTAAAAAAATCTTCTTCTTTCTTATTCACATGCGCTCCTAAGTGGAAAGTGTGGATATCACCGAAAACTCTATCACCAGCACTCTCGCTTCCTCACACGTTGATTCATCTATCCTCAGTTATGTGAACTTCCAAGTATTTAAATCTATGAAAATTCTTGATCATCTGCCCTTTATTATGGAGAGGCTGATCAGAGTCAGGGCCCCGATTACAATAACATTTATCTTAAATTTTATGTACAAAGTAAAATTATTTTTTCCGTAAGAAAAGCAAAATATCCTTACATTTTTTTCTTAAAAACATCTTCAACTATAGGTAACTGATGAAGATACTTTAAATTTTCATGCAAATATACTCATTTCCATACACAAGTATAGATTTTACCTTATAGACAGTCGAAGATAACTATATTAAATTCCCATTGTAATCGGGGCCTAGGACAGAGTTTGTTGCACATAATCTAATTCTTTTTTACATTAATATAAGTACTGAGATAAGCAGAGTTTTCTTGCAGTTTATCATTAACAATTTTTCCTTTGCGAAAAATTTCGGAAAAAAAAACATTTAAAAAAAAGTTTATTTTTGTTGTTGTTTATTTGACGCTTTATATACATATTCAATATATATACATAAAAGGGCGGGCATATTGCCTAAAGTAATTTCTTTCTACCTATCCAAACCATTCAGTTTGATAAAGGAACATCTGAAATATGTAGATAGTGACATTTCAATCTTGACTTAAATGTAAATAAAGCTCTAACATTAATGGGTAGATTATTCCACAATCGAGCAGCTACTACTGTAAAAGTGTTTTGTATTTATTGACAATTTATTTGATAATTCATTATCTTTAATGTTTACAAATTAGATTAACACTCAGGATACAAGTCCCAATTACATGGGACCAAAGCCCGTTTTGAGTTTGGACGAATAATAGACGTAAAGAACATGGCACGACAATAGTATTAGGAAAAACAAGAAAATCCTTAATAAATAACACATAACAAGAACATGTCAATATATAAAATAAAAATAAAACATTTGGTTCTTATGAAACAAACCAACAAAAGTAATTGAACAATCGTAAAGGAGTTCACAACTCAAATCCTTCCGCCTTGGGAAAATGCAGTCCTAAACCCTTCTCTTGAAAATAGATTTAGTCCTTGAGAGTCTTATATGCTTATACGCTAAACATTGGTATTGAATTATTTTAAAATTAACAGCATTTTTAATATTTAAAGAATTAAATAACCTTATATTTGCCTTCCATATTCATTTTATAAATTTTAATACAACTAGACCATTAATAGACGTATATCTTTTTATATATTTTTTTCAATTTTCATGGTACTTGAGGAAAAATCAGATGAAAACTTGGCACGTAATATTACGTCATTATTATCCATATAATATCAAAATTAAAATAAGTCACCATTTGAAAGAGTTTATTATTGATTCGTTATATATATAAACATCATAAATGCAACTATGTAATTGACCCCAATAAACCCTTTGCCTTGACACTTTTGAAGTATTTTCTTTTAAGCAGTATAAATAATACTCACATACGTATGTTATTTTATGTACATAACTTTAATTGTACGCGGTTAATGAGTGTGTTATTAGAATATTTTCTTAAGGGGTATGTAAATATTAAAATTAATTTCACAATAAACAAAAAACATATTTGTGCTATTTTTTTTCATAATAAATGGCTGGCATAATAAAACTGTTGTTACTGGAACAAATAACATTCAATATTTCGATTTGCCGGATAGAAAATAATTTTGTGCTGTTCCTCGATCAGCACAGTAGAAACTTGCTTGTGGCTTGCATGTACCGATGTCCCAATATAAATCTTGAATTCAATGGTCATTCTACATTTAAAGGTTGTTTACACGTAGATAATTTAATATTGTTTTAATAAAATAAATAAAACAACTTGGTTTTTAACCACTAATTTTTATTTTTCGCCGACCGGTTTCAAAGCAAACAAGCTTCTTTGTCAAGGTTTACGTATTAGTTTAAAATAAAACACTTTGTAAATTTACCACACAAGAGTTTATTACATTAAATACACGACTAGTTTCGGGTAATCAGTATTACCCATCCTCAGGTGTAAATATACAAAGTGTTTTATTTTAAATAAATTCAAAATGTCTTTCCACAAAGTAAATGCTGAAACAATAAATAATATATTTACGTATTAGTTTCGACAAAGTTAGTGCTTCAAATATAAACTTTATACAATATTGTTTTGTTTGGATAATAAAATACAAGACTCTACCATTGTCCACGTGTAAACAGCGATTTGTAGAACAAAAAAATGTCCCGAGACATCGCCACCGAGATAGACGTGCAGGCTGTCTCAAAAGAACTGTGACTACTCCACCTCCGCGCACGGCCGCATTGTCGTGTAAACGTGAACATGACCTTGTGACAATAGCGATGAAAGTGCCGCTCTCAAAATAAATTTTCTGCCGAATAGAGGGGGAAGAAAAAAATCAGTTTTTATTACTCAGTCTTCTAACAATTCCAATACATCTTGATAAAAAATATATAATATTTTTCGTAAACTAGCTCGTAATAAACGTTTCCGCGTATTCATTTTCGCAAAGCTCACGTTTGAACTGCCGCTGAATTTTCGTATTGTCCAGCGCTCTATCCTGCGTGGTCGAGGCTGCTCACTGAGCTGAGACAAGACAGTATTGTCATATATATTGTATTTTCCACATGTAAACGACCTTTTAAACAATCATTGAAATATACCAAATCCTATATAGAGGTCGTTGTTTTCTGTATTTTGAACGGGCTTTAATTTTACTATTTTAATAACCGTATTTAACTGTAACTAAATTACAACAGGGATGAAGAATACCTTGAAGAAGGGAATATGGATGTCTAGGCATTTACAGGGCTTATAACCTGTCATTGGCTGGTTTAATCGGCCACTTTACACACTGTGTTACATTCACCATTTTGCCTATGTTTGAACATCCATATTCCTTCAATTCTTCCATTTGTTGGTTTTAGTGAAGTTAAAGAGCTGAAACCTTTATTGTTGTGAGGAGATTCATCTGACTGAATTATTTCACATACTAGGCAACGCTTGAAAACAATTTTCCAATTTTTGAACTTCTTCTTGAACAGTTGGTTTTATTTCAATAATTGAGTTTTTCCAAATGTTTGTAAACAAAAGACTGGATTTCACCCCCTCGGGAGTCATTAAGATTAACATATTACAACAGGTATGGAGAATATCTTAATGACTCCCGAGGGGGTGAAATCCAGTATTTTGTCTACAAACATTTGGACATAAACAATGTTGTTTAATTTAAATTTTATTGAAAATAATGTAATTCATAATGTTTTTATCGTGTCCAATTTTATTAAGAAGACCCAAACTGGGAGACTCTCCCCTTAATAATTTGGTGTACTGGTTTTGATATCGTGAGAGCTTAATTGAATCGTGTTTATCTTTTGTAGGTAAAATTTCAAACCGGACATTTGACTTTCCATCTAATTCAGAATACTGGTCACGACAAACGCGGTCCAAAATTTGGTATCGAAGGTCAAGAACAGATATAATAAAATAGAAAAAGATGCATCAATTGTATCGGATAGGAAAATTATAATTTTGGGCGACTCAATAAGCGAGTAGCATATTATTACTCAAGGGTTAAGTCAATTCACCGTATTATTGTTTTATTAGTATTAATGTTTTGAATAAAAATCATGTTTGGTTTCATGTCTTCGTATTTATTTTACATAATTTGACGTTTATTCAACGGATTGGCCATATATGAAGCAAAGTGTACTCGCATGCAAAAAAACAAAAATCCCCACTTTATGTACAGTAAAAATCTTTTCTTCGTATATTTTTTTATTCTTAGTCAGCCTCGTGGTGTAATGGCCAGCGCGTTTGCCTACCGTGCAAGAGATCTCGGGTTCGATATTTATTTAAAAGGGTGTTTTCACACTTAAATATTTCATAGTCCCTAGACTGATACCTGAAGCGTAAGACTGATCATCTTACCTTCATGTAACACAAATTAACAAGAGACGCCGCGATTGGTGTACCAATGCAATTCCCTGTGCACCATTAAGTGCGGAAAGGCAATGATGAATTTTTTATCATTATTTTTTATTTATTTATTTTTTTTTTTATTTATTTGGAAGTTCAACAAGTACATAAAATACATACATTTTTTAAGTGAGCATAACTAACGTTCTTTACATATATTCTCAATTATAGAACTTCAACATCTTTCATAAATTATAAAAAATAAGAGTGTAAATTCAATTTAAGTAATGGTAAAGATTAAGTTTAGTTTAGATTAAGGGTAAAAATAAAGAAAGATTTTTTTTTTTAAAGAAAAGAAAAGAGAAATTAAAAACATATAAGATATAATAAAATAGACTAAAATTAATTTACATACACAAAATAAGGATTAGGCATTTGATCTAAGATACATAGTAATGTTTTTTTTATAACCATTTGCTCTATCATGATAAATGTCAATGTTAACTTTTTTTTCCATTTTGTTATAGAGTCTTAACATACTTGCAAGAGGGTTAAAATGTGCTGTATTGTTTGTAAAAATTGGAAGGTAAAATGTATTAGGTGATCTAAGGTGCCTAATATCCAAGAAATAATGATGGAAGCGGTTTTATAATTTTTTTAAATGGTTTAAAATGTGCATATTTTAAATTACCTAAACATGAGACGATTCGCGTAGTATGGACAGCAATATAATATTACGTTTCCGCTCCACACTTTTACACAATGTTTGTTAGAAGCGCACTCGGCGCGAATGCCGTGTGACGTCAAAATGACATGTCACCAACTGCGAGCCGTTTTGTTCGGTTTTAAACCAAAAAAATATAAATTTAAACTTGTTTTATTTAAATTGATAGTTATATTATTGGAATCATACAAATCTGATTTAAGTATTTAATACGCTTTCAGCGATTTCCCTATTTGTAAAAATGCCCTATTGGGCGCACGTAGAAAAATAATTCATCATCATTGTTCCCTTTCCGCAACTTATGATGCATAGTGCACTGTATTGGTACACCTTTAGCTACTTATCGTGATCATGAAAGCTAGATGATCAGATTTTTGCTTCAGGTGCCATTTCAGTGACTATAAAATATTCTAGTGTAAAAATACAATTTGTTAAGTAAATATTATAATGTAGAGGGCACAAACTAAGGACCTATTTAAATCAAGAATAAATTAATCAAATTAATGAACTAAATGTTGTAGTATGGCAAACAATTACTGAAGACTGCAATAGGGAAATATCTCATTTTTTTAAACATTTTTAAAGCAATAAATGTCCATGAAATACTGTCTATTAATAACTATTAATAAATAATTATTAGTAGCATTAAAAATATTTTGAAATTTGTAATTTTGAATTCCCGCAAAAACGGTCATTCCATTGGCCACGCTCTTAATACGTCACGATTCATGTTTATTTGTACCTGTCCATTCAATTTTGTTTAGAACATTGTGACAAATCTTGACGTCACGTCACGTCACGACGTTTTTCTAGCAACGTATTTTATTAAATTCCTCTTTTACATTTACGTTTGGAAACATTTCTCTACTAATATCCATATTGATTTTGAAAATACAAATCATTAGTTCAAATCCATTTAATATATTTTTATCGGTATTCGTAGTATGCGATATTTCCCTATAAAACCAGACTTCAAAGTTTAAAAAAGTCTAATTTCATTGAAAAATAGTAATTAATTAATGTATTTACCAACAGTGGATATTTCAATTTTATTTCGTTTACAATTCAATATTAACCTTGGAATATAAATAGCTTCCTTAATATGTAAATGAATCTTTAAAAAAATAAAAACACAATGTAATTTTCAAAAATAAAAAATAATCATTTTAAAACCAGCACAGTAAAAATATGAAAAAATACACGCAAACACTATCTTATGTCTGCGCGATAGATTTTATTTTTAATATAAAAATAATGTTTATTCCTATCAGTTATTTACATTTCTACATGATTGGAATATTTTAAGTAACGTTACAATTTAGGAAATCTGATTGCAAAAGCGTTATCGTTATGTATGGTGATCATTACATACATTTTAATAAAGTTGCCATATAACTTACTTCCTGCCGTTCGTTATTTTCCTTCCATTCAAAGAAACCTTGTTTTCGTGTCATAAATAATTGCTTCCATATAATATTATATAGGCGCACTCAAATGAAACTTGTATTTTCTAAGAAAAAACTTTTATTATGACAGTTGTCATACCGAGAAAATACAAACAAGGTCAAAGTATTTACCCTTTTTGTAAACGAATAACTTTATAATCTGATTGAGTCCGTATAGATAATATTAGGATTGAAGCATATGACCAAAAACCAGAACATAATAATATGATATATGATAGCAGGAAATTTAGAATGTGCGCTTTTTTTTACATTTGATTAAGGACCCCAATGCTACGTACAGGAAGTATTTTAATAAATAAAAGAAATGTATAAGGTTATCCTTAGAATTAAGGAGAACTCTTTAACTAATTTTGTTTAGGAAATATTTGTTTTATGAAAAAAATCAAAATTATAAAAGAATACATCCTTATGTTCCTAATTTGAAATGGCCGCGTTGCACCAATCGATATTTTTGCCATTATGTTGACAGAACTGTTCTTGACAATCTCTTAAAGTTTGACGGCGACCGGATGTTCAGTATTCTGTCAGCGTCTGTTTGAGTGAGTCGAAAAATTGCTGTGTGGCAATTTTTACAATGGATAAAAAATTTCAAATTTTGTGTTGCTTATGAAACTTTGTGTGCCGAATCATTAAAAATGTTAAATAAAGCCTTAACAAAATCGTGTTTATCAAAAACACGAACGTATGAATGGTATAAGACGTTCGTGAATGCTTTGATGATGATTAACATACTGGACGTCTAACAACGTCAGTTGCCGACGAAAACATCGAATCGGACAAAAATATTGTGTATCAATCTAAGAGCTTATTTTGACCGGTGTTTTGGGCATGAAACACGTCGCTGCTCCCCTCGTGGCAAAAATACTGAGTTTTGTCCAAAAACTAAAGAGATGAGCGCAGATACCTAACCTGGATTCATCAAACGTAATAACTGGTGACGAGACGTAAGTTTACGAGTTTGATGAGCTGACCGAACAACAATCTTCCGAATGGTGCTTTAAAAATGAGCCAAAACCGAAAAAGCCACGTCAAACTAGTTCGAAAATTAAAGTTTCGTTGACTGTATTCTTCGATATTCGTGGTGTGGTGTGCTACAAATTTCTTTCATATGGTCAATAAAAAAATACTAGTAAGGCGTTATGTACCGTTTGCGTCAAGCAATTTGTAAGAAAAAGCCTGATATGTGGAAAAATAGTTCCTGGATCTTACACCACGATAATACACGATTGATTGTTTCGGAGTTTTTGCCAAAAATTTGACTAATTTCATCATCCAAACACCGTGTTCTGCAGACTAGGCTCCATCTTACTTTTAGAGACCATACCTTTGCAGGCCTATGAAAAGTGCATAGACAATTGGATTAAGCGTTGTCATTAATGTATCGTCGCAAAGGGAAAGTATTTTAAAGGAGATAATATTATAATATAGATAAATTTTGCGTTTTTTTGCCAAATTCCCAATTATTTTTGATAACAGGAGTATATTAGGTATTTCAACTGTCCATCTTGTGGTATAGTGATAAAGGAATTTTTCTAGCAAGCAGGTTCGGGTTTGATTCTTGATAAGATTAACTTGAAATAATTATTTAAACTGTGTTCTCAATGTGTCTTAGTCCCTAGATTTGAAGTGCAGCGTGGATATTCATATTACACATGGCAGCAATTAAAAAAAGATGAGAATATTGCTAGAAAAAGCAGGCGCCAATAGTATAAAGGCTGTCCAGATTATAAATATTTACCCAATTAGAAGATTTAATTATTTACTCTTTTCACAAAGGTGCTATTATCTAAGTTTCGCTTTTCTATGGCTGTCTGCCTTCTGCATAACTATGTTCAATTGCAGCACTTTTGTTATATTCAATCGAAATATCGTTACCAACGCAAATACATAAATTAAAAATATTTTCAACATAATTTAAACAAATTATGACGAAGTACAGTTTGCTGATTATAATTGAGGATAACGAAATCCGCGGTCATTTCACCACAACAGTAAGTTGTTCATCAAATGCAGAGGCTGGCCCAACATTTTCATCTTATGAAGAAATACAAAATATTATCTAATTTAAACTTGTCGGTACAATGAACCTCATATTGACACACCGTCTTATTTATCAAGAGGTTCTTTGTTTACATAATATTAGTTATGTTACTTTGGTTTCCAAGCAACACTTAAAAATTTCAATTGTTTATCTATATTATTAAACTGAAAATTCATGTGTGCGTTTGCTTCTTTGTTTGTTTGTTTGTCCGCCACAAGAACTCCTCCGAAACGATCGAAAAGTCGTAGCGACGTGAATTAGGAAACGGCCTTCTTTTCTTTTCTTTTTTTTTCCTGGCCCTTTTATTTGCTCTAGACGTGCGGCACCTTCATTTTTTTTCACATTTTTATACTGTAGTTTGACTACCTCCAATTTAACGTCATTTAGCTATGAAACTAAGTTTTTCTACACCAAAGCAAGAAATAAATGTTTTCCCATGCGTTATAGCTAAGAGGTTTGTAAAACAAACAGATAGGATCAATAAAAACGAGGCAAAACATGATAGAATAACGTATAATAAGGAAGAATACAGTTCTCTGCGCAGACAACTGCTGCGATACATTGCAAAGATTTACGTACTATTAAGCGTGTTGTCCAGATACCTTTTGAAATATATGTATGTTTATGTAATAATACTTAATTTTTATTTTTGCGATTATTTAATTATGTACGTGCTTCCACTTTCTATTATGTTGTATCCCAACTCAGCACAGGACCATTGGCCTCGTAGAGTTTGGGATACGTTTTTATTATATTTTTTTGTAATATGTATGTATTTGTATGAATAAAATTAATAAATGAATAAATCAGAAATACTCAATAAATTACTATGCCGTTAATAAAAACACTTAAAAAAAATACCATTCCCTTTTCCGCACCTTATGGTGCATAGGGCACTGTATTGGTACACCAATCGCAGCGCATCTCGATCTTTTTTTTTTTACTACGTGAATGTAAGATTATCAGTCTTATGCTTTAGGTGCCGGTTCAGAGACTATGTAATATTCTAGTGTACAAACACATTTTTTATAAATATTTCATATCAACCTTGCCGGGAATCAATCCGAGACCTCTTGCGTGGTAGGCAAATGCGCTTACCACCACACGACAAGGCCGACATAAAAAAATATGCATATATTAAACGGCGAAAGATATTAAAATTATTATTTGAAGCACTAACTTAGTTTTTTTTTTATTAAATAATTTAAATCAATATTTACATTGTGTTAAATCACTACATTTACTTAATTTGCCGACCGGTCTCAGAACAAGATTGTTTATTTGAATGCCTTGAGAAAGGAAGTCATGTAATGAAACCGGTCGGCAAATTTAATATATTAAGTGATTTTACATAATGTAAATATTAAGCTGAATTTATTGCCTAATTTATGAAGGGTGTGTGCTTTAGTTAAGGAAAAACGCGATAAATTGTGGAGATAAATTCTTACGTTTACTGATTTTTGACCATTAGATTTAGTGTCGAATTACAATAGCAACCACCCTAGTATCTAAATAAAAGCTTTGTATAACCAGAATATATTACACTTAAACCATCAATGAAACTCTGTCAACGAATTTATAAATCATCACTATCATAAAAACCTTATCCGCACCCGGTGATTCATAAGCCACTGCATTGTTAAATTAAAAATAGAGTATCTCAATTATGTTACAGGAAGATAAAATGATTTGTTTTACGCATCAAGTGCCAGTACAGACAATAAAATACTTACAAAACCACCTTTAAGAAGAAAAAAACATGTGAAACCCTTCCCGAGAATTGAACTCCGGACCTCAAGCATCATAGGCCAACGCGGCAACTACTACACTACGAGACGGTCCACTCGATATCCTTTTTTACGGTTTTTACCTGAAAATTCTGGAAGTCAAGGATTCTGGTACTTTTTCACGAACAGAACTGTATTCTTTATCTGCTCAGACAACTAATTTTATCTCATTTTATGAACCGAACCGAAACAAAATCAATCAATCGAAAATATAACCAGCTAAACTATTAATCATTACTGTTTTTCCATTTATTTAACAGGTGTGCCGTAACGTAAAGGTACCAGCTTAAAACCAACAGCGCTAATTAATTTACTTAGCTAGGTAAAATCATATTTACGCACTTTAGAGAATGATATGCGAGACAGAGTCAATACATGCCGTATTTATTTTCTGACATCACGATGAAGTCCTGTTTATGGTTCATTAAAAATATTTATTGTGGCCAAATATTTGCCTTTTCAATATTTCGCATCGCATGTTTATATTTTAGAAAAAGCTCCTCAAAAGCCACTTGGTGTTTCTTGTGAAAAAATCTCGTTTTCTTCGATTCGCGCCGTGTATGAATATATTTAAATAAATAAGTCATTTACATTACTAATCGCTTACTGATGCACTGGCGTAGTAATAAAAATATCCTCAATCACTCGCAGATTTATTTGCCGTAGCCGAAACATTTAAAACTTTTTAAAAAACTCATAATCTCTCAAACTTCTCGGTTTTATCAATAGAGTGACGGCGGACTTCAAAAATATTAATACCATCAAAACTCTTTATTGCTCACTAGTTCGACCCTATCTAGAATACGCTTCTCCTATTTGGTCTCCATTCTACAGGACTCATATTGACCATATCGAGTCTGTCCAACACCGTTTTCTAAGAAAAGTGGCATGGTTGCTCGGATAACAAAGGGGTAATTATTTCTATTTTGAAAAAGAGAAATCTCTTAATCTGTCTTCATTGGAGAGACGTAGAACTGAGATGGATCTTATATGCATTTTTAAAATACTTAATGCTTTAAGTGATGTCCCATCTCTGTTGCAATCAATTTCTTTTCATGTTCCCAACCGTGTCACCAGAAGTCAAAATCTGCTATTTATAAAATCTTCTAAGAGCAACTTGGTTTTTATGCCCCAATGTCCAGAATGTGTAGATTAGTCAATTTATCACACGACTTGGAATTCTTCGGGATAGATCTTCCGGCTTTTTGTAGATCTCTTCACGACTAAACAGTGTGGGATGAAGTTGGATTGGCATGGTTTTGCTCAAAGTTTTAGGTCTTTCGTTTTTTTAATATATTGTATACAATTATTGTTTTGCCCTTGTTTGTCTTTGCTAAATAGTTTTATGTTCTTTTTGTTCAGTTTCTTGCATTTATGTTTCTTCATGTAACTGTAGTAATTGGCTCAGGCCGTATATTTAATAAATAAATAAATAAAACAAACAATAAAATGTTTTGGCAAAAAACAGATGTAGATTTGGTTTGGGTCCTTTTAAAAATAAAAAATTCTGTGTATAAAATACATTATCGCGCTGACACTCATTTTTCATAGCTCTGAAACTGGTCAATACTTTCCGTAAGAAGAAACGCGGTCTCACTTTTCTTCATACAAATGTATTTTCTCCCTAGATCATGACACTAAAGTAGTGAGTTTTTGACACACTATAGATACTAACTATTATTGCGCCCCTCCTGTTGTTTTTTTTTTTGATAAATAGTTTATTATGGGAACTAGAACCATCCAAAAACCCTTAAAAGCGCCCCGTTTTATCCTCTGAATATGGTACAAATATGATAAATATGTTTTTTTGAAAAATGCAAAATGTACCGACAAAGATAATTTCGTTTTTAAATAAATTATGAAAATCCATTACCGAACTAAGGCACGGAATGCCTGAGAATTCGAATTTCATTTTCTTTGCGTTGTCTATTTAATTTTACATCATTACATTCGCAGTAATCTTGAGTATGACTCATGCGGAGTCAGCAATATCAAAATCATATATTAAACTTGATAGAATCTATTCAAAAAAAGTTCTGAAAGTAGCTTTTATATAAGTCCCAAATTACTAACCTTCGTTCAAATTCAAATTACGAGCAACTTCTAACACATTTACATTTTGATTATCTGACAAAACGCCGCGTGGTTTTCAATATAAAATTTATCTTTAAAATATTAAACTATAAAGAAGGTATCTACAAACCTTTTTAACTAACCGTTTTTTTGTTGGCTGGAAGATATTGCTTTTAGTAATAAGTCTGCCTTAATACTTATTCTTTATGCCTGAAGTTTTATATAAATACAAATAAATAAATAACCTCCTCAAAATATATGTAGGATTGAGAACACTCAGACAATGTGATATATTTAAAATGCCTTTGTTTTCAAGTAATGCAACATACCATATACCTATGGCTCGCATGTGTCGGGAATATAATATATACTGCTGAAATAACAAAATGGTCATTTTTCATATCATGAAAGTATCACTTTCCCAACTTTTGCAAATAATCTTATAGGAATAAATCTTAGTTGATAACTACACACGTATAACTTATTGATCATTGTATTGTATACTGTATATACTGTATTTTTTTGGTGAAAAAAAAACAAAAACAAATGCTATTCTAGGTATTTATTTTGTGTAATTCTATAATTGAAGATATATATCCATGTAAAATTGTATCGACAAATACCTTCAAATCGTTTGTTTTCTAGTAAGTATCTGTGTTAAATTGCCTTTCAAAATAAAATTTAAAAAATCAAAAATCTTCTCTTTATTCCGGTCAGCCATGGAAAAATTAATAATATTGATATGATGATCATAATTTATTAATAGTAATATCATGAAATAATGTAATAACGTCCAACCACTGGTAGCTAATCAAAGGTTAAAATATACATAAAGAACAAAAAATACGGAATACATCAACTAATGCGAAGTTTTTGTTTCTTCATAGACTGTCGCCTGATACTAGTTTTTTATCAGTACAAAAACCTTTGTCTCGTACAAAATAATGTCACTAACTATTAAATGTATGACAATCTCAGTTGAGATAAATAAAAATATTTATTTTTAAATGCTGTATTATTATATTTCAGTGTTGTTGTACGATATGATACGTTTTAATTTATTGTTCGTAATTACAATATTATTTTTGAAGCAAGAATATTACAAGGGCAACATTGATCCATGAAGTAAAGGCAATTATTGTTTTATTATAACGGTGAATTTAATTTTATAACTTACACATCGTGAATAGGAAGTAAAATTTACTCATTTATAAAGTACTTAATATAGTAACTTACCAGATTTTCTCAGGTCACATTACCGGTTAATACATTCATTTGTATGTTTACACCCTTAATTTTTAAGGAATATTAAAGTTTACGTATTTTCCTAGTTTATTACGATATCGGAAGCTTTCACAACTTGAAAAATAACTCAATGATAAGAAATGGTAATCAAATTGTGGTAGAACCCGTTCTACTAGAACTTTGGGTTTTTGGTTCGTGGTTTAAATTTATATTTTAACCACAGCATATTTATAATCTTATCTGTATCCAAGTGTGCATATGGCAATGCAAACCTCACGTCAAACGTTTCCTTTGCCAGTTAGATTTACAAATCTTATAAAAATATTTCGTATGGAATATTCGAGTTACAAGTACTGAATTTTACAATTGAGCATACATTTAACATTATTGTTTTAAAGCCACCATATTTGTACTGATGTAATTATAAGAATGCCTTCATCCTAACCAACTGGTGTTTACTTCAATCCCACTATATCAGCGATCTTTTTTAATAAATGCGGTCCGAGTATCATAAAACATTCGGTTAAAAACACATTTTCAATAAATGTTTCACATTGACCCATCAGGAAATCGAACACGAGGTTCCTGTTAAAGAAGATAAACGCGCCAATTACTAGATCATAAAGCGAACTAATCTCCACTTGATTTTTTTTTCATGATTTACTTCTGAGCGTAGCTATCGAACCGAAAACATTATTTATTTATATTTACAAAAAGCGAGTTTTTCGCCCTCAGACATAATTTCATTTCTTAATAATTCTAGTTAATTAAGACTTTTTAATAATTTCTTACCACATAAAATATTAAAATTACTGCTTGGTGAAAAATTTCTTGGGTAGTTCGTTGTATTTTGTAAAAAAAAAGTTTTGATAAATAACAATTAAATAATAATTTATTTGCTTAGTTTATCAGACCAATAACCGGTTTTATCGCTCTCGCGGTACCGTCAAACTAGAACAACAATCTTTGTGGATTCAAGTGTCACCCTGTCATTTACTATAATGTTTATTGTATAAAATTCTTACTACCTGCTCAAACAATGAAAATATTATTACAAATTGCATAGTTTTATGTATGTATTGTATTCTAGTCTCCAAGATTTTGTTTAACATACATTTATAGAATCTTTATTCAATAATATACACGTGTTATTACAATATTATTTCATTTAAAAAAGAAAACATAAAATGTAAAAACTTATTTGTCTCGATAAACTATTCAATAATAGTTTGTCATCGGGTGCTCAGACATTAGTTTAAATTCAGATTACAATGAAATAATTGAGACATAATATTGTTAAAATAATGATTTTTTAGTATTTTCTTTTAGATGCTTTGAAAAAATAAAAAACACCATTAAGAGGATAGAAAAAAAACTCTGCAAAATCAGATAAAATGGATTCAAATATTTTTTTTTAAAAGTAGAAAAATAGAGAAAAAAATACAATCAAATAAAAGGTAAACATGTTAATAAATTTGAAATATTAGAAAAAAATATATAATAAAATAGTGGGTGCTCATAACTGTAACCAAAACATGATAAAAAATAAAACAAAAATTTATGTTTAAATTTACAAAATAAAAATTTAAACTTGACAATACATTTTTTTTTTAATTTATTTTATTCGAGTAAAATGGCTATTCCAATTGCAGAGCCAATTCTACCATATAAACATGAACATAATTATAAACATAACCATAAACACAAATATAAATATAAACATAAAATAAAATTTTATCTTTGCCGCACTTATGGTGGTCTTTTAAAATTAAGATCTAAGTTATGTCAATAAAATAAAAAAGAAAAAATAAAATAAAATATTAAAAATGTATTTAACTATAGGTAAAACTACTGAGTTTCTTAAATGAATGTTTCACGTCAATAATAAATCAGTAAAGAAATGTTCTGTCTGCTAACTACTTTCGTAATAAAAATATAATTTTATTTTTATTATGACATGATTTCAAGTCAAACGGCATTAAATATTTTTAAAACAATATAATCCAACGTTCGCTGTCCATATTTATTCAAACTATGGTACAACTAGACCATCAACTAATAAATACCTAATGCAGGCCCTGTCACTGTTTACAATAGTGACACGTATTTGGCAGCCTCCGTGGTGTAGTGGTTAAGACGCTCGAATCACGCACGGAATGTTCCGGTTTTGATTTCTGGTGAGAAGACAGAAATTTAATTGTGTTTTTGAGCCTCCTGGCCTGTTGTAGTGCAAAAAAACGAAAGGTCAATTATTTGTGTAATTTTTTTCAGTGTTTGCTTTCATTGGCTGATGCCGCGTCTCTTTACTTCCCTCGAAATTTGACGCCAATAAGGTCGAGACTATTGATATAAAACTACGAAGTTGAAAAGTTCGAAAGTTATTAAGGTCGACTTTTTCTACTAAGAAGTCATTTACTATACGAGAAAAAAAATCCTGCTATTTCCTAATTTTCTTTCCAAATGTATTCAATATATAAGGTTTTATAGTAAAACCTAGAAATTTCAGAAATGTGATCTGAGGAATATTGTAGTTAGATATTTTTATTCGATTTTGCTAATATTTTATTGCTGGCTTTTTTTTGAGGTCCCAGCTGTTTTTCGCAAGCATGTTTGCGTTCCATTTCCAGTTCTGTTATTGCCCAAAAGCAGATTTATCAAGACTAATGCGATATTGTGTAAATAAAAATACATGGGTAAAGCGATACTTTTTTAGAACATGTACAAAAATCACAAATTCTAAAAAAGTAATATGAAAGGTAATATATAGTAATTTAAGAAAACATAAAATTACACAAAAATGAAGTGATAGATGCATATTCAGATTCAGCTGGTAAAATATCACAAGAATCAGCGATAATAGTTTATGTAACAAAATTATTGTCGGTCATTGTTATTTCTCTGCGTTGACAAAAAAATAAAAATAACTAGTTTATGTTTATTAAATTTTAATTCATTAAAATACAAAATATCATTGCAAGGAGAAGAGGTAAAAGTATGAGAAAAATTGCTGTGTATTCTTTTTGGCCCCGAAAAGAAAAAAGACTATTGTAGGTATGATAGATAACTACCCAAATAATAATTTGGAATAATATTTTTATTCTTATTTTACATATTATTCGAAACCGCCTTTTGAATCAGGCCTTGATCTTTTGATTGAATGTTAAATGAATTACGAACGAATCAAGCTTTTTTACTAACTGTCACAGGAATTCAAGGTTAGATAAGCCCATGGTAACTAAAGGACTCGTTTCTTTTTTAACAATGCAAGCAAATTATACAATACCTTTTATCATACATATCTACACCTGTTATTATTTCTGTGGCATTTCGGTAAAGAATTACAAATTCTTTGCTGATTGTGAGGGAGAGCCATTTAAGTTTTATTACGTATTTCATTATTTAAGTGAAAACGTGCTTTTTTTTCTACAAACGTAGTACCGTGTTGTTTCCCTGGATTATGGCACTAGAGCAATGATTTGCGTGGATATTTATCATTGGCGTATATTCATCGTTTTCAATTTTTGATCAATTCTTTCTTATGGCTAGGACCATCCAAAAACCAAAAAAAGCGCCCAGTTTTATCTGCTGTTTTTGGACGTAGGGTATATAGGGTACGTAGGGTATGTAGGGTATATAAATATAAATATAATAAATAATTTGGAAAAACGGAAAAAAGTACCGACACAGAAAATTACCTACCTACTACTGTAGAAATTACTTTTCGTTGCTGACAATTTTTGTAGGATGGAAAAAAATGCTATAATAAAATTAAACCAGTCAAAAAACGTTAATAGTGTATTGAGCACCGTAGTGGTAAACCGAATATAATTTGACCACCTATGGTATAAAGCTAAGGTGTTTAATCTAACGCTTTGGGTGCCAGTCTAGGAACAATCTTTCATGCCTTTGATTTCAGGAAAACGCAGCAAGTTGGCTACGAACTGACTCAAACCCTAACCGGTAACGGAGGTTTTTTGAGCTATCTTTACCGTTTCAAGCTTTTAGAAATCAATAACTGTCCATGTGATGACGAGACACCCTAAAATGTCCCTCATTTGTTGATGCATTGTCCCGTTTTCAGCTTAGAGCGAATGCAGCTAAAGGCGCGATGTAGAAGTTTGGATGAGAACCTAGAAGATATCGTTACAGTAATAAGTCATGAGGACTTATCGCATGGCATGAGGTAATATCATACATGGTAAAAAAAGTAAAAGTGATTGTTGAAATAAATAAAAATAGGACACAAAATGCCGAACGCTCTTAAAGTGGAACGGAAGATCTGCTTATGCCTGTCAATAGTCCGGCTTCTCCTGTATGAGTTTCCAACACCAGATCCTCACACTACAGTCAAAAAATGAAAAGGAACTTACCTTGTGCAGTTAATATAAGCCTTGTACATAATAATAAAGGCAAAAATATGCAACTTCTTTATTAAAAAAAAAAGTCTAGGCACAATGATATTGTGCAGTCCAAAAAACCTTCAGATTCAATAATTAAAACAAGGGTGATTTTTTCTACCTAAAAAGTTTTAGTAATGTTTCACAGTTGCAAAGTTAATTTTTTGCTATGGCAATGGTTCATTTGAATAAGCTTGGTGTTTTCCTTTTTCATTAACAAATTACAACAGGGGTGGAGAATACCTTAAAGAAGGAAATATAGAAGTCTAGGCATTTACAGGGCTAATGACTTGTCATTATCTGTTTTAAGTGGCTACTTTACATACTGTGTAACATTCACCATTTTGTCTATAATTGAACATCCATATTTCTTCAATTCTTCCATTTGTTGATTTTAGTGAAGTTAAAGACCTGAAACCTTTATTGTTGTGAAGATGTTCACCTGACTGAATTATTTCACATACTAGGCAACGCCTGAAAACAATTTTCCAATTTTCAAACTTCTTCATGGACCAGTTGGTTTCATTACAATATTTGAGTTTGTCCAAATGTTCGTAGACAAAATACTGGATTTTACCCCCTCGGGAGTCATTAAGATCAACAAATTACAACAGGGATGGAGAATACCTTAAATAAGGAAATATGGAAGTCTAGGCATTTACAGGGCTTATGACCTGTCATTGGCTAGTTTAAGTGGCCACTCTACACACTGTGTAACATTCACCATTTTGCCTATGTTTGAACATCCATATTTCTTCAATTCTTCCATTTGTTGATTTTAGTGAAGTTCAAGAGCTGAAACCTTTATTGTTATAAATAAATTCATCTGACTGAATTATTTCACATACTAAACAACGCCTGAAAACAATTCTTCAATTTTCTCAACCAAACTACTTCTTGGACCAGTTGGTTTTATTACAATATTTGGCAAATATTTTTATTTTTCTCATATTTTTAGATCTGTGTTAATTATTTGGACATTTGCACTAAATCAGGTAACACAATTTCTAATTTTTATCTATAGTTTGAGCAGTTCCGCGTATCAATTGAACCCACATAAAAGGTATTTGAGTTGTTGAATTATAAATTTGAGGTGATTTTGTTTTTTAGAATAATTCAGCAAAAACTTTTGAGCAAAGCTTTATTAAGTATTTTTTTTTTGTGAAACTATGCCTTTTTTATTGAAAGTGCGATTTTCAATCATATTTAAATACTTTTTATATAATTTTACGTTTAAATAACACTATTTATTACTCTGTATAGTAAATGCCCTTCAACTTGAGGACAATTCAATTAATGCTTATCCTGTAAATACGTCGTCATTAAGTATTTTTCTATAACTCAACTGTTCAAATATTTACATGCTGAGTATTTTTATTTATCTTTAAAATTGAATGAAACATCATCATTGACTGAATTGTGCTCCCGTGGTGGTGTTGTGGGTCAAATGTCCGAGGCTCAAATCTCACTCTACCACAACTTGATTTGCATTTTTCCAACACAAACTACGACTTTTGGGAAACGGTTAAAAAATAATGTTTGGGTAAACAATAAAAAACTTATATTCTTTTAAAAAAGTTGTTTGAATATCGTCATCAAATACTCTTAATATGAAAATCTAGCACGAAAACAACATATTGATCATTTAGGTACATAGATCTATCTTTCCTATTATGAATAAATATATTGTTGATAAATATGCCGTGAATAAATCACTTTATGTAACTTTTAATTAAATTCAAATTTATTTATGAATTCAGCTGTAGGTGTCTAAAAAGTTTTAAAAAGATACTCTTAAGTTTTAACTTACAGAGATGTAGATTTTATAATCTAGTTTGAATGGCCCTGAAAACGTTAAAAAATTACCACACCAGCTGCATTATTATATTATGTAAAAACGGTTGATAAACGAAGCTATAATTATCAAACATTTATAGCTTCCAGGTTTTAATTTTTAGTGTAATATATATTTTTAATATGGATTTAATTAAATGAATTGTTCAGTCCCCGTTATTGTAAAATATTCAGCGTATTTTCCTACTACACAAAAGATTTTGGATGTGTTTCCCGACATGGTTGAAATGAAAATGCTTATTATTTAAAATGTATTTCGACACTGAAATATTTAATTGCTGCTAGACTGGCACCCGAAGCTCAAGACCGATCTCCTTTTCTTCCATGTAACAAAAACGATCTAGATACGCAGCAATTTACCTTATGCACCATATGATGTGGAAAGTAAATGAATAAATATTCATCATACTCCCCTTTCCGCACGTAATTATGTAATGGACACTGTTTTAGTAGATCAACGGCGCATCTTGATCATTTATGTAATATGAAGGTAAGATGATCAGTCTTGTGCTTCAGGTCATTCCAGAAATCGAACACAAGTTTTATTTCTTTCTTATTTTATTTACATTTTTAATATCTTAATTTTAATAGGTACTTGTAATTTTCTTATTATTTTTATTTTTTCTGTAGATATGAACTGAAATTTTCGATTTACTTTGTTTTATTTTTTATCTTGTTTTGATTACATTTATAAGCACACACTATTTATAAATATGTTTATTTTATTCTTATATTTAAAATACATTCTAGTAAATTGCTATTCTTTAATTTTAATTGTATTATTTTACTCTATATGCTTACTTTAAAAAAATATATATATTTCTTTAAACTATCTTTGTGTTCATTATTTTATGTTGATTATTTTATACGTATACAGTATTATATCTGTACTCTTTTTATTTGATTATTAATTTAAACTAATGTCTGAGCACCCGATGACAAACTATTATTGAATAGTTTATTGGGACAAAGTATATTTGAATAATTTGTTTTCTTTATAATGTATTAATATTTAAATAATGTGTATATTTTCTTGAATAAAAACTCTGTTAAAAAAAATACCTCTTTAATGGTAGACAAACGCGCTGCACATTAAACCATTAAGCGGCAGATAAAAAATAGTATCGAAAATTAAACTTGTATGATAATGTGTACAGTAACCGGCATTAAATAAAGGACATCGAGCTTATGAAAAAAACTGCAGGCCTAATCGGTTTTGTAAAGCGTTGTCTTTGTCATTCATACATTCATACAGATACCGGACTCGTGTGACAGAGACGACGCTCTACAAAGTCAGCAGACTCTTTCTTAAGCCTGATGTATTTTTCTGCCGGGTACTGTTCCTAGCTAAACAAACTACACGCAATCCGTATAAATCTTTTACAACAAAAATATAGTAGATTATAAGAATTATTATGTTAATGAACCAGTATAATTATTATTATAATTGAATTCAAACAATTATTCACAAAAAAAAAATTCCGATAAAAAACAACCTTACGTGTATTTAAAAAATGATATATGGACATTTTAAACTATTTATTTTATTTATTAAATTTATCAATGATTTACTTTCAGAAGAGAATTCCATTGGCTAGTTTCACAAACATTTAGGAAACATTTTTCTTATTTACTAAAAACTGTTTTACAATTTAAAAGTGAAATATCTAGCAAGTTGTGCCTTAAGCGTATTGTTTACTTACAAGGAAAATATTTTTTAGCATAATAATGTAACCTCGAAATAAGGTTTTTTTTTTTAATTTCGCGCCACATTTATTATCAACAACGTCAGAAAACACGTGTTACTTTTTAAAATTTATTACTAAAGTTATACGTAGGATAAAATAAACCTAATTAATGAATTATTTTTTTCCTATTTAATATTAATGTTTTACAATTGCTGTAACTAAATTTTCAAAACATTTTTATTGAATAAATTAAATATTTTATTAGGTAAAAATTAAAAAGTATTTTCTGACATTGCCTATTACGTGAGGTAATTCAAACAAATGAATCTCACCTTTTTTTATTTTATTTTATTTTATTTTTTTAACATAATAAACAATGAATAATAAAAATAATGTGACCTCACTGAGGGTACCCGTGCCGAGGAAACTTAACAAGTTACTTATTTTTAAATATTTTTACATGTGAAAATATACACAGACTTTATATACTGAGGTTATTAACAAAATGTTCAGACAGGTTTCATATCAAAGGTTTAAACTCTTTATTTCACAAAATTCAACAGATTAGAGAGTTGAGGAAATGTGGATGTTTACACTGCATCCAGCCAATGACAGATTAAAAGCCCTGTGAATTCCCAGATTTCCGTATATAAAATGTTTTCCCTCTCTGTTGGAATGAATTTCAATCTCCCCAAGGTGTAAAATCGTGCCTTGTCTACAAACATTATAAAAACTAATCGTTTTCTCGGTGAGTACCCACTGAGTATCTATTCTGTATGAATATTTTATTTTTATTTGAGTTGCTTATTTTTTGCCTTACTTATTATCTACGGGGTTTATATTAATTGCAAAAGGTATGTTCCTTCTAATTATTATAACTTTATTGTGAGGATCTGGTGAAATGATCGATTGCGGCCTTGTTAAGGAACTTCTTCGCAGTTGATTTGAGAGTAGGAAACCACAGAAAACTCATTCAGGAAAAGCCGGACTATTGACAAACATCAACAGACCTCCTGTTCCACTTTAGGAGCGTTTGGTATTTGTTTTAATACTTGTTTTTTTTTGTTTTTTTTACAAGAGGCATAAGTAATAAAACGGAGAAGGATAAATTCATAGCAATACGTAATTAAAGCATAAATGCATATTTATAGTAAAAATAGTAAACGAAAAATCCCACAAAGGCATGGCCTGTTCATGGGTATACAAGAAAATGTTAATGAATTTTTGCTCCTATAATAAATATTGGACAATTATAATGTAACGTACGAAAGAAAAAATAAAACATTCTGCAAAAGATTATATGGTATTTTTTTTATATTAATAAAAAAGAAAATAAAAAATATTTTTAAAAAGCACAAAAATGTTCCATCTTAAAATATTAAAGGGCAACAAAATATATCATAGAAAAAAAAGAGTTTATATCTTTAGTTTGAATCCAGGATAGTCCATGTTTTTTAAAAGAAGGAAAATTGGTGTCCTATTTTTATTTATTTCAACAATTACCTTTACTATTTTTACCATGTATGATATTACCTCATGTGATAAATTTTTATGATTTATTACTGTTACGATATCTTCCAGGTCCTCATCCAGATGTCTACATCGCACCTTTAGCTGCATTCGCTCTAAACTGAAACTGGGACAATGCACCAACAAATGAGGGACATCTCGGGGTGACTCGTCATCACATGGACAGTTTTTGATTTTTGAGAGCTTAAAACGGTGAAGATAACTCATAAAACCTCCGTGGTCGGTTAGGGTTTGAGTCAGTTCGTAGCCAACTTGCTGCGTTTTCCTGAAATCAAAGACATGAAAGATTGTTGGAAAAAATATTACCTATATTTTTCTGGTCTCGCTAACTAACAATCGTTTATTTCTGCCAATGTCAGTTACACCTTACACCACGCCTTAGATAACATCTATCTAAATATAATTACTACTTCTGTTGAAGGAAAAAAATAGAAGTTAATAGCTACAGAGGTATACGGAATAAAAATAACAAATTAGAAGCATCAATTTCGCTGCTACGAATATGTGCGATGAGCAATGAACTTTCGCAATTTATCATTATTGGTAACAAAACAAGCAGGTAAATTGAAGACACTGAGTCAAAAATATATTATTTTTAACGCATGGTCTTCGCGATTATTGATACGTTTCGATATTTCTCTTTTCACTAAATGAGAATTTTCTACATGTTTATAAGTCTAAGCTCTGGCTCGCCTTGAAAAGTCGTGTTCGCTTAATGTGAAAATGGTTCGGAATCAGCAGTAAGATACAAAAAAGAACATTGTAGAAATGTCTGCGACAGATCGTCGGACCAATTTTTTTAGATGTATTTTAAATGTGTTTCTTATTATCTGTTTATTCATTTTGCTAGATGAGCAATTATAATAGTGTTATTCAACCTGTTTAATCCATACAAGCATATATTATTCCGTGACCATCACAACAATGAATCCATCCGTAGATTGAGAAAATTATATGTTTTATTACTGTAAATTAATTATTATTTAATTTATTAATCCTTTATTATTTTCATAATCACGAAAAAATCGATTTTGCGGCGTAACGTTTTGAATAAATTATTATTTGATTGAAGGTTGTTGATAAAGCGAGCTATTTTAATTGTCATCTAGATAAACTAAGTAACCTACCACATAGATCAAAATCAATTCATATTATTTGCTTCATGTAATTATTAGACATTATATCAATTCGTATGTTCTTTTACCAGAAACATAAGTTTTATTGTTATATTTTATTTGTATCACATGTTTCTAAAACATTTTTTACCAGACAATAAAAATATATATTACAAAACATGAATATGTACGTAGGTACATACTCTAATTATTTATTTATTAAAAATACATTTTTGAAATGTTTTAAGCAATGATCGTTACTTATATTAGTTTAAAAAACTATTTTGTAATTAACTATCGACAAAAACGTGTAGAAATGTAACATTCATTTATTTATCCACTATTTATCTTTTTTCCCTTTATAGTATAGAGGTTAGCTCGTTGGGTGACACGAAGTTTTCGATTTTCGATTTACGACGGACTTATCCGCGGACAACGGATGCAAATATAAATATACAAGTATTAGAAATTGTATTATTAATGTTTCTAAATCTGGGCGGTTAAAATGAAAAAGAAATAAAACCATAACCCTGCAAATCTTTTTGACTCGATGGCAACTCTCGGGTAAAAATGCGGTAATGGAAATCGAGCGGGGATAAGTCCGCCTTGTAATGGGGTATCTGATTCCTGGTGGGGTGAACGTGAAATATTCGTTTCAAAGGTTGTTATACACTACAGTATTTCATTGTTCCCGGACTAGCACCTAAAGCGCGAATCACTTTACCATACATGAAAAAAATATTAAATGCGATGGAATTTAAAAAATAAAGAAAATATTTGAACTTTGGGACAATTTACTTTCATTTGTAAAAAACCGTATTATAAAATAGGACACAAGTTGTGGTGGAGTGGGGTTTGAACCTCGGTCCCCCTGATCCAGAGTCCCTGATACTACCCGCGGGACCATATCCCGTTCATTTCACAATCAATTTACTGCACTATTCACCACTGGTTGCGATTAGGAAAACAAAGATGAGTAATAATAATTTACAGTGTGTAAAATGGACACTTGAACCTTCCAATGACAGATCATAAGTCCTGTAAATGCACAGACTTACATATTCCTATCTCAAAAGGATTGTTTTCTCTCTAGTGCAATAATTTTCAATAATAATAAAACATGTTTTTTTAATAAAGCGTCCATATTATCTTAAAATAATTTCGTCCCGAAATAGTAGACAATACAACTTGTGTTTTAACAATATTTAAAAATAACAAACGAATACAAACTTAGTTAAACCTGAAACTAATACTATCGTGATATAAGTATATATAATAGTTTATAGTTAATAACTGGCTTGAAACCAATTTACTTAGTTTAAATCAAGAAAAAAACATATATTTGCTTTTTCAAATCTCAAACAAAAGTGGCCCGTCACAGAATTTGTTAATTAAAATCCATGATTTAAAATGTAATGTAGATATTTGTAATAAGTGCTGCAAAATAATTTCAGGAGAAAGCTATAAATATTTGAGTATAAACATAAATTATTGGCTAAAATGGGAAAAACATATAGCTAAACTAACAGATAAACTCAGATATTTATCTTATGTTTCCAAAGACTAAAAAATATTTCAACTGAAGAAAAATTAAAAATGAATTTATGTCTTGGACGTGCAGAGTCTCTCAATAGTTATTGCACAGAAAAGATCAATTGAAATAATGTTAAAAACATCTACTATTTCCTAGTAAGGAATTACACGTAAAGAGTGGACTCTTTAGTTTTAAAAAAATATATATATTCCAGTACCTGAAATATGTTCACTTAAATAGGGAATTATTAAGTAATAATTTAAATAATTTCAATAATTTAAATCGTATTAGCAATAGATCCGATAGTATACTGTCAGTTCCAAGATGCAGAACTAAGTTCACACAGAGGCACTCCTTACATGTTGGTCTAAGATCCTTCAATCTCCTAACTAAGGAATTACAAAACATTAAATCACTAGTACAGTTTAAAGTAGGTTAAATAGGTCTTGGGTTAGCATGGAAGGAATACATAGATACCTTTTTTTTTTAATGCATACTGCAAATAAATCCTGTTTTTATAATATCAGCATATGTTAATTTTGTTTTTCTTTTCGTTTCTTTTCATGGTCATGTCATACCATATTTATATGATATAAACTTATTAATAATTAAAAAAGGAATAGCGTACGCTCAGACGCTGAAGTCTTTGTGGGCATTTTTCCCAATTTATGTTACAGCTTCATTTTAAGATGTATTTTTTAAAGTGTATTTACTAATTAAAATTCTTTGTAATGTTAGAAAAATAAACAAATAAAAAATATAATTTATTTTTTGTATTAATCATATTGCGCATGTTATGGTTAATAAAGATATTTTATTATTATATAAGTAAAACAGAAATGTATAACATTTTATAGAAGGGAACATACATTTACATGTTTAATTTTATCGTATGTAAATGTTACGGAATCTTTACTTTACGCTTCAATCAATTTTATAATGATTCGATTATTCAATAACGTATCAATTATTCGCTTGCCGGAAATTTCGTAATGTAAAACTGTATTTTAAACACTCAATTAATCAAGTAAAAACACCCATGAATTTTAATTTATGATCCTAAAATAATATATTTTAATATTTCAATGATAACGTATTTATTCAATGATTTTGATATGAACATCAATTTAATTATTTATTATGATTAGTTTTATTTAATCTGAATCTTGAAAAAAGGCACACAATAATTCATTTTTAGGTGTGTTTTAATAAAAACAACATATGTATTTACTACATTTCATTTATAAGCTGTTAAACACACATTTTTTTACCTTCTGCTTGAATAATTTTTTTTTCCCTAAATGTTTTTATCCGATAATATTTTCTTACTGTCTTATATAAAATTGAATTTTATGACTTCGCCTTTTTTCTTGTTTGATAAAAAATATTTTCTGTTATAGTTCATCTTCAGCAAGAAATTTAATCGGTGATTATCTTAAAATAATTAACTATGGAGTGTTATCAAGACATATCCATAAAAAACTTTTTTTTTATATTATTCAATTTCAAAAAATACTTATCTCATATTCTACAGAATCTTAAATATTTACAGGGCACAGTAAAATTATATTACAGGTATCTTTTGGCATTCTTTTGAGTTTCAATAACTCCTTAGAACTCGTGGCAGCCATTTTTGTAGCATTGATAATACATACACACGTAGAATAAATAAATTTTTTAATTTGCCAATAAAATTTTGTGTCATAAATCATTAATGAAAACGAGTGACCAATCACTTCCAAAACCGCGAAGCGAAATATCACGGAAAAGAATCACAAATTATACAATCATTAAAAAAATATTCTTACCTAATTGACGCACGTGTAGTATAAATGTCATCATCATACATCAACTGGACATGATGGTACATAGGGTCATTAGTTCAGCAAATACAGCGATGCATTTTAAATAAACAAATGCACTACAACATCATTATGAAAGAACTTAAAAACGAAAGCAAAAGAATATCTCAAATTGTAGCACTTAAAAAATTTTATTTGTATCTTTTTGATGGTGATTATTTTTAATATAGTTTCTATAAATACTGTTCAAATACTTAATTGCTTTGTAAAATATGTTTTGTTACTGTATCGGATTGCGTTAAATTAATGATATTCTGTAATGTCACAATAAAGTTTTTTTTTATGTATCGTCCCAAATGAGCTTTTTTAACTCCCATCAGTATGATATGTTCCATGTTTTATTAATAAATAAAAAATCTTTGAACCGACGAAACTCAATTTGTGATGTGGCTGACAATCAGGAGCCTCATCTGGACTTTGATCTTTGATCACAGAAATATACTAGTGAATCGAGGAATTCAATAAATTATTTTATATTCCGCCTACACACTAAAATTTAAAGGCACCTAATTAAGATTATTCTCAAAATGCAAATAATCATTAAGTTATTTTATAGATTTTGATATGGAATTATACGGCCATGTCGAAAATTCTACATTCCTTTACGTTGTATTTAATGTATTTAAACATATTATTTGAGTCAATATTTTTAAGGATTATGCATAAAAGAAATACCGGTTTTGTAATTCCAAAATGGATTCATAAAATAAAAACAAATTATATTGAAATACATATTTACGAAATAAAATATATACTGTTAAGTTTCATGTTGAGCTGATATTTCAACAGAGCAGAAGAACCTCTTCCATAAAGGAACGTGGCCATCTAGGCATTAACAGGGTAGGGTTTATTTAAGTCTTGCAAACGGTTTTTTTTACGTAATTACTTTAAACGGGATTTAACATTTAAACAATGCTGTATATAAAGTTTAAACATCTACTTCTCTTACGCTCAAAGATCAGTTAGCAATTAAGTTTATTAAATAAAACACTTTGTAATGAGGCAAATGAAATTTATTTTGGAACTGCTGTATAGTTTCGGAAAGCACAGATCTTTTACTTAAAAACTACACTTTTAGATAATTCTTTTTTTTTTTTGTCGTTGTATTTTCATAATCGTAAATTGCGCTTTCAATTTTTAAATAATAAATTTCACTTTTTATCTTACATTTAGAAAAAATACTGTAAAAAACCAGAATCTTGTAAGATGTAGAGATAAATTAATCGCACAAGCTGCTAATACAAAAACACGTATTGACAGATCATGTGCAAGATGTGTGATCTAATCTGCCTCAAGGTATGTTTGACCTAGTAACGCAGGAAATAGTGAATTCTTGTATTTTTATTTTATATAAAACATGAAAACAAGATCGTTATGGGAATAAAATAACAAATATCTCAGTACGAGGTAAATTTACTATTCGAAATATGTAATTCTAGATTTATGCGACTTCAGATATTGAGAACAAACAGATTTCCTCTTAATTTACAATAATAAAAAGATTTTACCAGATAAAATGTATTCCAAAGACGAAAACATGAAGTGGAAATCACAAATTGCTGCAATGATAAAAAATATTAGAAAACTTAATTTTCATAATTGTGTAAATTGCTATAATTCAATAAATTTCACAGTTTGGAATTGTGGGATGGAGAATATGCTATAAATCAAATTTACGTCTTTTTTAATTTCTACAAAAAAACATGATTTAAATTGTAAATGAAAAACCGAGAATATATACATCTAATTCAGTGTTTAAATAACTATGTATACTTAAAGTTTTTACTTTATTTGAATCCATTATTTCTTTTGAAAGTAAAAAATTATAATTTATAATACAAGTTTTTAAAGCGGAAAAATCCATATTTTACCATTTAAAAAAAAAAAAACCTTTTATTTAAGTGTGCATAGGTGCAACATGAAAAAAATATTTTATTAATTACCTTTAGAAATCAAATGTATTAGAGAAATTAATTCATCATATTATTAAACCCACTCTATCCAAATTTTCATGCTGTATTGATTGATTTCAGTAATGAATTTTACTCGTAAAAATATTTTTGAAAATGTGATTGTGTAAATATTTTTTTTTAAAGTCGTTTTATAATTAATTAAATAATAATAGGAAAACAAACTCTCTCTCTCTCTATCTCTCTCTCTCAGCTCCAGCATTTTGCTTCATTAGATAGGTAGAAACGTTTAATTGCAAATTACTGCATGCAATTATGTTTAAAAATGTATAAAAAAAACAATTAACGGTGGAGTGGAAACGATCAAAAGAACGATGTCCTACAAGACAGACCAACCAAATAAAAGAATTAACGGGGTCCTCGTTGAACACTGAACTCAACTTAGCCTAGGACAGGAAGGAATGGACACATAATACAAAATACAATACAGCTAGGGCCTAATATTTCAGACCTCCGAGAGAGATATCAGAGACCACGACGATTAACATTGAGCAAAACGATGAAGAAGACCCTCTATAGTAAATTCCTTTATCTTGTCTTTATCAATGCGTCATTTTGTACAAATAACTGTTTTATTTAGGTCCGGTTTTGAAAACATTCTTATCAAATTTCCATCAGCGCTACGAACCTTTAACTGTTCGTTAGGATAACGACAATTGTATTTTGTAAACCATTTTTTAACGATGACAATCACCGATAAGTATTTTGATCTGACAATGATTTGAGTTTGTCCAAATGTTTGCAGACTGGCTGTATTTCCTCCCTGGGGAGTTATTCAGATCTAAATTTGTTACAGCACAAGGAAAACATTTTTAGTAAGAAATATGGAAGTCTGGGCATGTACAGGGCTTATACTCTGTCGTTGGCTGGTTTAAGTAGCCACTATACACACTGTGTAACATTCACTATTCTCCCCATGTTTAAACATCCACATGTCCTCAACTCTTCCATCTGTTGAATTTTGTGAAGTTTTTACTTTTCTCTTTTCTCGTTTTTACTAGCTCTTTTGAGCTAAAACCTTTATCATGACGCGGGTGAAATTCATCCGGATGAACCAATTCACCTACTAGGCAACACCTGAAAACAATTCCCCAATTTTTATACTTCTTCTTTTATGATTTAGTTGATTCAACAATGTTTTAAGTATGTCCAAATATTTGCAGACTGGCTGGATTTCCTTCCTAGGGAGTTATTCAGATCCAAATTTGTTGCAACAGTGGGAAACCATTTGTCGTAGGAAATATGGAAGTCTAGGCATGTACAAGGTTTATGATCTATCGTTGGCTGGTGTAAGTGGTCACTATACACACTGTGTAACATTCACCATTCTCCCTATGTTTAAGCATTCGCATTTCCTTAACTCTTCGATCTGTTGACTCTTGTGAAATAAAAGAGCTGAAACCTTTAGCATGATATTTCATTCATGATTCAGCTAATGACATACCATAAGCCCTGTAAGTGCCTAGATTTCCATATTCCTTTCTCAAAAATGTTTCCATTGTCTGTTACATCAAATTAAGATTTTTATTTTAATTAAAATTTTGGTCGTAATTTTTATGTTTCTTCAAGGTTTTATTGTGAATTTTCTGTGATATACACATAAACACACTCTTTTGTTGTAACACAATGTAATAATATGTATGATTCTTATTTAGAAACTTTGCTGGTCTGTCTTTAAACTGATTTTTTTAAATGTAACTATATCATTGTCGACTGTTTGTTTCCTTAAAATAAATAAATATTAGTTTTTATCCTTCGAGCGCAAACATTACGCACTGTTTTGTTCTGAATTTAAATATGTGAGATAAGTACAATAGATACATTATAGTAATTGCATTATTTGACTATACATTATTTCGTCCCAACTCAACACGTCTATATATCGTCCCATCTTTACTCATGACGATTAGTCCCATGGAGTTGGAACTTATGTCTAAAATAATATGCAATAACTTAATGTGTGTATATATAAATAAATTTACAAAACTTGTCAATTTTTACGTTTTCAAATAAATACAAAACACAGATAAAGAAAGTTTCGATAATATTATAAATTACAATTTCTTAAGAGTGAAAGCAAATAAGATTGCTAGGTTAATGACGTTAGGGATATTTGTTTTGTTGTTTATATGTCTTTTGTAAAATAATATTAAAATACTCATTAGTATATAAAAATGATCACAGATTGCAAATGAATAAGTAGAGAACGAAAGAAATTGTCAAATAATAATGTGTCAAATCATCTGTCAGTGTCGAATGCGGCAGAGGCGCTGAAGATAACGGATTGTAACGTTTTTTTTTTTAAAATCATTTAACTTTTTGTGCATAAGTTCATTGTACAATGGCGGGCTTATTGCCAGATGGCAATTTCTTCCAACCAACCAACCAATAAAAAAATAGTTTTCTTTTTATAGTTCAAGTTACAATTCATATTCAGTGGAAAAGAAAGTTGCTTAAGGCTGTAGTCTGGTAAAACGCACGCAAAATAAGGAAATCATACGATTTTGCCGTTTTAAAGCGGAGAAAACAATTATATAAAAAAAGGTTTTAACTAAAATATTTCAATAAATAGTAAATATTTTTATTATTTTATTATATTTTTATGTATTACCGAAGGCATTATTTAACGAAGAAATAAAGGAATATCTCAAAAAATGTATGTGTTTTTTTTCAAACACAAAAAAACAAAATTTTGCTTTGGCCACTTTCATGTTCAATTTATCATCTTTAAATTATTGCCTGTAAGAGTGAGCATTTAGTGCTAATGGCTAATGGCTAATGGCTAATGGCCGATATCGGGTAGCTTCCATTTAACCATTATTTTAACGTCTCATAATGCTATGAACGTCAATAGCGTTATATTTAAATCCGGCTTTATTAAGTTACTACTTAAATAAAATTCGCTGATTTTCTTTTATAATTTCATTTCTTTTTCGATTCAGGAAGATAAAATCAAGATTTTTGACCTTTACGAAGTATGTATGATACAAGTAAAGAGAGTAATGTTGAGTGTCCCACATTCGTGACCATGGAGTCAAGATATTGAATGCAGTGTTCATTGCATCTTTAAGATTCTTCAGCATCAATAAAAATGTGTCCAAAATATTTTATATTCGGTTAGTACATTGAACCCACGAACAAGTTTTCAGGGTTTAAGTTGTATGGACATTCTTGAATACACACTTGTTCAATGCTCATCCATATTTTGTTAATGTTTATTATATTGTCACCTCGTGGTCAAATAGTCAGCGCCTTTTCCTCCCATAAAAGAAGTCTCGGTTTGATTCCTGGCATAGTCGGCAAAAATATGTATAAAAAGGGTTTTTTTATACTAAAATATTTTATACACCCGGGCCCCGATTACAATTGGAAGTTTAAAATCTTCAGTAGGAAAATATTTTTTTTTTTTTACGTCATTAAAGTTGTATTGGTTTATGGAATACTTTCCAGTAAAAAAAAAAATTCGCTAATTTATATGTACAATAGTAGCATAAAAAATACTTTTAAATTTGTAATTTTGAATTCCCTCAAAAACGATGATTCCATTGGCCACGCCCCTAATTCATCACGATTCATGTTCCTTGCCATTGAAATTTGTACAGAACAACATCACAAATCTTGACGTCACAACAACCAAGGACAAATTAAGTCGCGTTTTTCTACGAACGCATTTTTACTGATTTTTTTTTTTACATTTATGTGTGAAAACATTTCTCCACAATATCCATATTGATTTCGAAATACAATTAATTATCCCGAATCCATTTTATATATTTTTATCGTTATTCGTAGTACGTAATACTTCCCTATTTTCTAAAGTAAAACCGAATTTTCCGCTCCCAAATGTATACATTTAAAATAGTGTTTTCGTTGGTAACCTGCAATTGAACACGTATTGTTTTATAAAATACAAAATCATTTTTGACAAAATAGCGGCTTCTCAAAAAAAAACTATGTTTCACCAAAATTTTGGCCTTTAAATTGTTTATAAAAAGAAATATTCATCAGTGAGAAAAAACTTTCCATTCTTTACTAAAAATATACTTTTAAAGCTTGTTTAAATTTGAGACTGATCAGTTTAGCCGTTTCTGAGAAATCTTGGTCACCGACTTCAAAACACAGTTTTGAGAAAAACGCGTTAATAGTTTCAAAAGCACTTTTGATAGAGTAAATATTTTTCAACTTACATAGAGCCTTTTATTCCAGAGCCATATAATACACCCTCCGCCCCTTCGGCAGTTCTAATAACTCGAGTTGGTGTTGTCTGTTGGTGGACTGTCCCTCTCGTGTGCTCTAAATATGCAGGTAAATAAAAGGGAAAGCATTCTTTGTAAGTACTGCCGCTCCAGCCTCCTACCTTCAAACGCTTCGACACGTCTTTACAAATGTGCGTGTAACTTTGAAAATAATCGCCAGATTCACTTGAAATTTTCTGTGTGTGTACTTAAATACTCGTATATGTTCATTGTGTAAAACATTGCGTTGAAATAATATTAGCGCTTTAAGTACACGGCTGCACCTTCAAGATTTAATAAATATGAACGAAATTATATGAACTCTATTTGAAAAAAAAACAATATGAGTAATATTTAATTCCAAAATAAATCCATCATTATTTAATACTTACAGAGGATTTTTAAAAAATGAAACGAACAAAGGAAATAATGACAATCAGAAATACAAAATATTTAGGATAGAAGATAAGAATTATGTAAATAATTATTTTTTATTAAGTACTCATTGCAAGCCCTGTAATTTATTTTTATTATTATATTTAATATAATTTATTTTATTATTTTAGTAATAGTTATTAAGCAAACATACATTGAAAAAAAATATAAATGATATACATCACTCACAATAGGGACATAGTTATGTACTCAAGAATTGTTTTTTTTTATTTTACGTAATGCGAAAATGTAATCATAAATTACTACATATAAAATTTGGGGAAAAAATCGTTTCAAATGGCAATAAGTATTTTTTTTCTGAATAAACTTAACTACTATAATTCTCTTAAAGATGCGTGAGGAAACACCAAATACATATATGTTTATGTGCCGCTTCTTATCATAAAAGAAGCCACGTCGTCGGGGAATCACAAGTGAAACCTAAGATTGTTAGAGCGCTTGCCCCCTAGCCAGATTTGGATTTGGTCTTAGAAAGTGAGATTTAATAAAATGTGAACTCTCATCCTCCATACAGTAAGCCAGGTTCTTTAAAGATCGTGAGTTTGGAGGACGTGAACTAATTCACGGGACCCGTCACAATCTTAACAGGTCCCAGTGACGTCAGGAGCTTTTAATGCACTGTCCCCACCTCTAAGAATAGGAATAAAAATAAGAACCCAAGGCCGAAGACTCAAATTAGCAGGCCGCCGACGCGACGTTAGGTATTTTATGTACTTACACAGTACCACATCCGCCATACATTTTTCAAAATGTTTACAATTTGAACCTACGCGACGTGCGTCTAGCTCAAAGTTGTCTTCGAACAGACAAATAAATCCATTATTGATAAATTGTATGGAGACAAGAGGCTCCAGCGTTTCAAATATTCCCAAAGTTTGGCTGAATTACCATAAAAAAATATTATGAAATTTATATCTGGGATTATAAGACGTTTTAATAAGATATCTATAACAGGCGCACGGAGTATAACAACAAAGAGAGTTTTGTTGGTGTTTACGTAAGGTCCTGCATTCATTTCTAAGAGGATTTCAATTTGTGATTTCAATCACTTATACTTCAGATATTTACATAATTAATCTTTGAGTAATAACGCTCAACCGTTTTTAGAGCCAGTTTATACGAATAAAACTATTCACGAATTATCAATCACGTAAACAGAAACAGTTGCAACAAAACATTAAAATATTCTGAAATAAGACTTTTTGCAAACGATGCCTTAAATATATATGCCTTAAATATATCAGGAGAAAATTATAAAACAATAATGGACAAATCGAATCATGATCTTTATAATGTATCTCTATGGCTAAAAATTAATTAATTAAATATAAACAAAACAAAATATAGGAAACAAAAGGTAGTTGATAATGAAATTCTGAATGAATATCATATTGTTTTTATCAAACCAAGAAAACTTTAACAAATTAACCATATTACAAAGCAATTCTTGCAAATAATCATTTTGAAAATTAACCGATACACAAGCGTAAATTTGATGTTAAATGAATTAAAAGGACTAACATATAAACAAAGAATACTTTACAATACGATGATATTTGGATGAATCTCACCCATATGATAAAGGTTTCAGCTCTTTTACTTCACAAAGATCAACTGATGGAGAATTGATGAAATGTGGACGTGTGTAAGGTGGACACTTAAAACCAGCCAATAAATTAATAATAAGTCCTGTAAATGTCTAGACTTCCATATTCCCCTCTTTATAATGTTTTCCCTCTCTGTTGCAACAAATTTCCATACAAAATATTAACTCCACATTTAATCAGACAATAGCAGTTTAAGTCTGATGTGCTCAGATATATTTTTCATCTACCTCCTTTGTGCCAAATTATTCACGGTATCGAGAGAGATAAGTCTCTTACACAACTTGTACATATAATTATTATCACATTGCAGACTCATTCAATTCAAATAAGACCACGGAGACCTGACAAGCCTCACAATGATTATCCAATAAAAAATCATTCATGTGTGTGAATTATTTATACGATGGAAATCGAGCTGTATTTGCATCTGCCACAAGGATCATTATCGAAGAAGACAACTCTTATTTTATCCTTTTTGTGATAAATCCTGTAACCGTTTTGGAATAAAATTTAATAACAAAATGCATTGTGAAGTTGTTAGGATTTATTCGGTCCTTAGAATTAACCATTTTTTATATTTCTCAGCTTCGTTTACATATACGTTTTAAGTATACACTAGTTTAAAATATACTAGTAAAAATATTCACTTTGATACATTATACGTTTATCTAATATTTAAAATCGTCTTGAGATTAATTATTGCTTAGCGCGTTTGCCTACCCTACTCAGAGACGCCCCTTCTTTATTTACATTCAAATCACGTATGAAATGTAACTCCCTGAATGTTTATGTTTTTCGTTTCTCCTCCCTCTTTCCTTTCCTCTTTACTCCCTCGTTTCTTCAAAGTAGAGTGAAGATATTCATAATTTTTTTATTTAAAAAAAAAAAACGTTCTTACATTAATGTTTTGTTTTATAATAAAAATATTATAATTTACCTACTAACTGTTCATATACCACTAATTTTATCAAATTGAACGAACGGTTCGGGTAGGTAATAAGAAATTGCCTTAAGGCAATATGCCGCCGTAATGCAAATGTATGTAAACTGTATATGAATGTAAAGTGTTTAAATAAATAAGGCTCAAATTCGATTCCTGACATGGTTGACATTAAATATTTATTTAAAAAAATATTTTTACACGGGAATACTTTTTTTAATGTTTAAGACGGCCTCCGTGGTGTAGTGGTCAAGATGCTTGACTTGCACACGAAAGTTTCAGGGTTCGATCCCGGTGAGAACACAAAAATGAAATGTGATTTTTCTCAAGCCTGGGTGTTCTATAATGTAATTCACTATTGTAATTGGGCCTCCTGGCCTGTTGTGGTGCAAAAAAAGGCGTTTTCTGGAAAATTTCTTTAAAGGAAATAAATAAACATTGACGTTCTTATGATTGACACAAATATTTCAATTTCTGGGGCCATTTTTAACGAGTTGTATTGTGGTAGAGAGGGGTGCGAACTCGGACCTTTGGTACATGAATCCGCGATGCTAGCCACGGGACCACAACCCAATTTCAATACGTTGTTCTTGCAAAGAAGCGATATGTGTAGCGTGGGCAACGCGTTCCCTAGTCTTTCGTCGGTTAGGTCAATAGCGTTTCTTTGTAATCAATCTGAAGAATTTATCTTCAATTATACTGTCTTAGTGAAGACACAACAGGCAAGGGAGCCAAACTACAATGGTGAATTACATCTCAGAATACCCAGGCTTGAGAAAAATAACTTTTTTTTAAATGTTTGTTTTCACCGGGAATTGAACCCCGAACCTTCCATGTGTGAGTCAAGCGTCTTGACCATAACACTACGGAAGACGCCAATTTATTACAATCGGCGATTACAATCTTCCGATTGTAATCGACCCCCTAACCAGTCCAGGAAATATTTTAGTGCAGAACCACCTTTAAAATAATATTTCACGACCATCCTGCATGGAAACGAACCTAGGACCTCAAGAATGGTAGGCAAACCTGCAACTTTACAACGAGGCAAATCAAGAATTGTACGTAAGAGTATCCTACGAGTCGAAAACAGTCGTCCTCTCCTACACGGGTAAATTTTTTCAAAATTGAACTTCCCGGGAAAATATTTCTTTGGAATATTACTGAGCTTTTAGAGTAATACTTAAGCTGACCAGTTTCAAGATACCCATTAGAAAATAAAAGCGCTAATTGGTCGAATAAATAAGTGGAAGTAGTGTACGAAGTATTTTAATTTGTAACTTAAATGTAAATATAAGTTATTACATCATTACAACGGAATTCCATCAAGAATTGTCAATAAATAAGTTTAATCAAATAGTTGATTTGTTAAATTCATACGAGAATGTGAGTAATATCGCACAATAAATTTTACTGTTAAATCTTTTTCAACTTCTTGACCCTCGTTATCCTTGAAATCCAACTTTTTGTTTTTTAAATAATGATTATATAGATGTTTATGTGTGAACCTATAATTTATTGAATTTCAATAAATAATGCTTAACTATTAGATATTTTCACACCATTAATAATAAGTTTCAAGGCTAATCTAGCAATAATATATTACAACAGAGATTGAGAACATTCCAAAGAAGTAAAATGGAAGTCCAGGCATTGACAGGGCTTACGACCTGTCATTGACTGGTTTAAGTGGCCATTTTACACACTGTGTAGCATTCACAAATTTTCCTTTGTTAGATCATCCGCAATAGCTAAAACATTTTTTTATGTGGGTGAGATTCATCTCAATTAACTATTTCGCCTACCAGGCAAAAACATTTTTTAATATTCAGAAGTTTTTTATTTTTTTTAAAAGTTGTATCGTTCTTATAATTTTAGTGGCCATTTTCAACGAGTTGTAAATGACTCACCATTAGAAAATGAAAATCAAGTTGGGGTAGAGTGGGGTATAAACCTCGGACCTCTGATCCGGGAGTCCATAACACTAGCCACGGGATCACAACCCGAATTATAAAGTGTGTTCCAGTGTGTAAAGAGGCAACATAAACTATCCAATAATAGGTCGTAAGCCCCGTAAATGCGTAGACTTCCATAATTCCTACTCTAAAATTTTCTCCATCTCTGTTGTAATGTGTTTAACTTAATAATTATTTGGGGAGTAAAATCCAGTCTTTGTCTACAAACATTTGGACAAACTCAGAATGTTATTGACTAACATGTTTGTACAATTTTTCACAACTGACGATAGACATTTATTTTATTATTATTCATTTTAATATATCTGGTTGTCCTAATTCGTTTCTATATGTCGTTTATCTAAAGTAATACACAAATTACAGGGGTTTTTGTCAAAAAGACTTATTTAAATATAACAATTTCTAAGTGAATAAAAAATTGGCTCTTATGTCAGCTATAGTCTTAGATTTTTCGCGGATAACTCGGATAACTCACACTGCACATGACTAGTACCTGCAGTATGACACTGATTCCAGTAAGTGTCATATTATCTCAAATCCTCCTAAATTACTCAGTATAGTATATTGACACACATCACTTATTTCTAGTGCTTTCAAACACATCAGTCAGTGTCAAATTAGCTCTGCAACAGCAAAACGGAGGTATCCCGGATAACTCGGTATGACACACATTTCAAGTGCTGTGCAAATTAGCTTTACTATTCCGATTTATTTCACATAACTTAATATAGTCTATTGTCTACAATCACATATTTTATGTGCTGTGGGACACGCAAGTCAGTGTCAAATTAGCTCTGATATCTGTAATTCCAAATAACTCAGTGCAGTGTATTGACGCACATTTTAAATGTTGTACAAATTAGCTCTAATGTCTGCAACAACAAAATTGTATCCAGAACAACTTGGTGCAGTGTATTAATGCACATTGAATGTGCTGTTCAAATCATCTCTAATGTCTGCAACGACTAAAATGTTTCCCGGATAACTCGGAGCTGTGTATTGACGCGCATTTTGAGTGCTGCGCAAATTAGCTCTAATGCTTGCAACAAGTCAGATGTATCCCGGAGAACTCGGTGCAGTGTATTGGCGCACACCACACATGTCAGGTATTGTGTGAGACCTGTCTCGTGTGTTAGGTATGCCCGCGAGCAACACAACACATACAGTACACATTGCGGAGTAGTCCGTGGGGTATTTACTGCTGTGAGCTGATTTGACATTGGCCCACTTCAGTGTGCACTACTAATCATTTGTGGCGGCCGCTTGTTTTGTGGGGGACAATCACATGCCCATTTGTATCTAAAGCAGAGGTGGAACGCAAAACATGATCACTCTCTTCTGTTGTGCATAGATGAACTCAATACTCATGCAATACTAACTTGTGAATTGAGATTGTTTTTATTTTTATCATTATTCGCATTATTTCGTGGGATAGTGATGGTGTTCGTTAAAACTAAACATTCAGATAGGTAGCTAGAGTGTCATCAGAAAGAATCTGATTTACGAACAATTTTGTAAACTGAATTATTATAAAATCAATTACTTAAGGAATTACTAGTTGTTGATTATTTTTACATCTATCTAAATAAATACATTACGTTCTTTGTGCGCATTTTCAAAAATATTTATTGAAAATGTTTTCTTACATTACATGGCAAACAAATATAACATAATAATAAAAAAAAACCACATAGGCATAGCCTATTCTTTGGTATATCTTATATGTGTATGATTTTATTAGTTTTATTCTACAGAACGTACGCAATAAAAAATACACAGTTTAAATATCTTAATTTAAAAAACAAAATAAACCTAAAAGATCAAATGAAAACTCAATGTTTTCCAAAAAATCTTATGTCTAAGAAGTTCTTGTAATTGATTTATCAAGTCTTTACTATGTAAAAACGGTGGACGATATAAAGTGAGGATTGTATTATTTTTTTTATTATTTTTGTTAAACTTATATGAAAGGCATTTAAGGAGTAAAATTTGATTGAAGTAATATTAATATTTTTGGTGATTTCTGAGTTAAGAAAGATCGTGATACCATCATCTGAAGTATGTTTAAAAGGTTCCGTATGCATACTATACCTCGGTAGGTGGATGGGAATTATTTATTTTTGTTAATTTTCTATTTGTTTGTGTATTTTTTATATTTTTTTTTATTTAACTTGTAAATTTACTATGTTACACAAATTTACTTACTCGTAAACAATATATTAATGATAAAAAAAAATATTTATATAAATTTATCTCTAATCACAAAAAATATATTATTTTTCCCTAATGTTAAACAAAGCATTGTGGTTGAAAAGTGGAGGTTTAATTCGAAGTTTAGTTCAAAGTCATTTTAAATTTTTCTTTCAGTAATTTTTAGAATAACAATATTTACAATTACATTTTATGGCAATGGGCAGGACATATAATTATATTTTATTTATTATAATGTGATTAATATATGGTTAATTTACATTGCGTCATTTTTGTGAAAAATTCCCCCAAGGGCGCTTTACAATTTTATCTTTATACTTACATTCGAGTTAAGCTAAATTTTCTGACTTAAAATTGAGGGTTTGATAATCGAAAGAACTGAGTTTTCAGTTGAGACCTGAACTGACTGGGACGGGACTGTCGATTATTTGCAAATGTGAAGGCAATTGGTTCCAAGTAGAGGGGCTGGCAACGGCAAAAGCACGATTTCCGAACCTAGTTTTTAGATTTTGACTACCATATGGACTAAATTATTAACTCTTTACAGGACGCATTTTTTGTTTTGGTTTATGTCTTCATAACATAATTGATATGTTATTTTTAAAGAAAATAAACGTTTGAAAATCTGGGTGGTAGACTGATCTACCAGTGTACGTTATAACAATACTCGTGTAACATAAGACTTATCAATTATACAAAATTATAGAAACCATAGACCTCTATCTGATAGTATATGTATCTATAAAGGGTAAAAAAACATTATTTTGCCTTAATTTCAGTGTGCTAAAAATAAAATAATACGCTTTTATTAAAATATATATGCTACTGTTGGTGTATCTTTGTAGTGTTATATGTATCTTTAAGTACGGTAATACATCTTTTTTTTTAAACAACCAGAAATATGGGAGAATATTTTTGACTCGATGACGACTCACAAAGTAAAACGAGAGGACATCCGTCTTCCTGGTAGCGTAGTGTAGCTCAATTCCAGATGTTTATCACGTTGATAAAAAGTCAATTACCAACTTGACCCATCACAGTGGAAGTGGGTTAGTTTTTCGTTTTGTTTTTTCTTTATCTATCCTCGCCTCTATTGCTTACACTATGATTGGTCTGACACATGCTTTGTTTAGACGAATTTTGCTTCCAATCCACATGTGTTCATCGTACCATTTGACATTTCTTAGGCATCCAGATGTTTTACTAACTGAGATGGATATGTTCTAATCATCACTGTCTCTATGGCTACATCGTCTGGATGAAATGTGATGTTAACGACCTTATCTCCTTTAGTAAAATCACCACTTTCTTCATTTTTAAAAGCGTTTTCATATATTTTTTCTACTTTCGTAAGAAAAGGTTTTTGACTTATATATTGCTGTGTTATATTTACTAATAAAGGTGCTGAACTTGCTTTGTTTCTTTGTTATTCTCAATATGTGTTGTTTTTTTTTATGTTAATACGAACCGAATTGAGTTTTCGTATCTCCTGGGAATGTAATTCAAATGTATTATGCTTGTAAAATGCTTTACGTTTTATTATTTGTAAATAATTAAAAAATATATATATGTATAGTAATTAAACGGTTTCAAATATCGTTATTTGGAAAACGTAAATATTTTGAGTGATGACATTTAATATTAATGTTGCCACGCATAAGGTTGAAGTGTGGAAATATTTAAAAATAAAACTATCCCTGATCGATAAACATTGGAGTTGCCAAAACGATAAACAATCACGATGAAAAACTTTTATTGCGTCGGTTATAACCAACAAGTGAGGCCATTGTGATTGAGCACCTAGTTAGCGCATTTGCCTACTACGACTTTTTTTCAAATTTATAAAAAAAAGTTAGTTAAGTTATTTTTTTTAATTTTTAATATTTTTTTAAAAGGTACCAAAGTACAAATCAATGAGGAACAATAAAAATAGGTTATTTAATTTCTGATGCATTATTTCAATAAAAAATTACCAAATCAACATTTTGAATCCAAAATAATTTCTGACGAATTTCGTCTATTGAATATTGTGATAAGATTGTTGAATGAATTTCTACGCCACTGTCATAATTAATTTATTCTTACTGTATCAAGGTCAAGAGTGTCCATAATTAGACCTTTCAGACCCTATGGCGACCCGTCGCTAGGTTCACATCTACCTGCGATACATATGAAAAACTTGTTTTTGTAATTAGTTAATTAACTGAAGCATTATTATTATATTTAACCCAATATTTTGTGAAATATTGTGTTATTCAATTAACATGTTATATTATTACGCATGTTGTGTACATGCAAATATTATTTGTTTTGAACCTTTCGGCTCGTCAAATAATATGATGCTTCATTGCACATAGTACATTTTTAGGCGTGGTGTTTTTTTTAAAGTTTTTTAAATTTTAGATTTTCACTGTCATTTGGGTGTGAATTGAGATATTTATCATTTGGGTTCCTGGACGCTGCATAGGAACTAAAACGTCAACAAAGAGTGCAAACAAACATCATACAATAAGAATAATCCGTATTCTTAAATCACACAAAAATAAATAATTATCAATCCCTTATTTATTTATTTATTTATTAACGGACATTGTCCATGTATACAATTTATAAGGTTTAAATATTACAATAAAAGAATAGTTTAAAACATTAAAAAAAAAAAAAGAAAGAAGCATTGACAAACATAAGGGACATCGAGACAAGATCTGGACTATTTATTTAGTGCTCGTTTAAATCGTTATCTGCAAATGATGGTGGATTAGATACACATTAGCATAAATATCGCTTAGTTTTATCTTTATTAGCAAGCATTTCCCTTTGGTTAATTTTATTTAATTATTTATGTACATACATATACAAATTATAAAACCTAAAAAAATTGTATGTTCTCACTGTGGTATTTCATACCAAGAACAAATTCCAGTAAAAAAAATATATTAGTAGGTAGTACAGATATTGTACGAACTAATAATACGTATTGCAACCCCTCCTCCCGTCAAGAGTGCCATATGTAAAAAAAAACTGTATTTTGAATTAAGTAAAAAAGTTACAATTATTTCGAGAATTTATGATTGTTATGTTCTTCAGGAAAACCTAAATTAATTATTCAAATGGTGTTGAAACAACTAATTGCACCTAAATAGTATCAAATATCAATCCATAACTTTTTGCGAGAAAACTTTTTTTAAGCTTTTTTTTTGGCGGCCTCCGTGGCGCAGTGGTCACGATGCTTGACTTACACACGGAAGGTTCCGGGTTCATTTCATTCGAACACAAAAAAAATGTGATTTTTCTCAATTCTGGGTGTCCTGCGATGTAATTCACCTAATTGGGCCTCCTAGCCTGTTGTTGTGCAAAAATAAAAGAAGAAAAGAAAAAGGAAAAACAACCTTTACGAAGCGTATCTGAAATCAAGGATCTAGGCATTGTATTTGATAAAAAATTGTCATTTATACCTCATATTAATAAAATTACTAATAGAGCAATTAAATCATTGGGATATATTTTTAAAAGGGTCAAATTTTTAAATCAGTATTTTCTTCCAAAACTTTTTATGTATCACTTGTCAGGAGCATACTTGAATACAATTCAAGTATCTGGAGCCCATTTTACGGAGTTTCTTTTTTTTAAAGAAATTTTTGAGTTCTTATAATTTACCCAAATATTTCATTTAGAGGGCCATTTTCAACGAGTTGTAAATAACTCACTATTAAAAAATGGGAATCAAGTTGGGGTAGAGTGGGATTCGAACCACGGACCTTTGATCCGTGAGTCCGAGACTGACTTGCTAAATATGATTCAATTCCGAATATATGTTAGGATTAAGACTACTAGACGTAATGTGCCATTACATATAAATGTTGCTTCAACTAATTATGCTTTTAATTTACCTATTCCAAGATTGCACAGTCTAGGGAACCAGATCAGTTGTATTGACATTTTTCACATTTGCCAAATGAAGTTTAAACTTGCTATTAAAGAAATTGTTTAGGATTCAGACTGCAGTTCAAGTATTTATGTAAATTAATAAAAAGAGAACAATAAATGTATGAACGAATTCACGTCAATCATATATATAAACACATGAATAGATTTTAAAAAAATATTTTTTTTTTTTTATTATTTTTTTTAAAATTATATTTTTACATATTTTTTTAAAGAGGCGTATTATTTTATTTTTTAATATATTTTATTTTTAAAACGGTTAAAAACCTCTGACCTTTTAGCAGGAGACCGTTTGAATTTTACCTAGGCATTCAATAAACATTGCAACAATACCAACATATCAATAATTTATGATTTTTGCTATTTCAAATATACGCGTTATTTTTATTCTCATTATTATTATTATTTATTTTTTACCTAAGTATGTTAAGCATAAAAATCGCAAAATTATCATATAGTATAATGTATAAAACAACTGAGTAATATGTAAAGATATATTGTTCTTGTATTCTTTTATAATTTTGTAATAGAACACTGTTATGTTAAATGTATTTATGTTTATAAAAAGCATCTGTGCCGTGTAGTCTAATAAAATTAAAATAAATAAGAAAAGTAAGCATGACAAGTAACAGAAGTTGGAATGTAGTATTAGTATAGTAGTATATTCAAACTGTCATAACTAAAAAGTTAATTAAAACCGCATACGAGTTCATAATAGTAGAGGACCCGACAGACGTTGTCCTGCCCGATTGTCAGCTTGCCTGCCTGGTTGCCTGCCTGCCTGGTTACGCAATAGTTTTTTATTGGTTCCAATTGTGAATCTATGATTTAATTCCAAAACTAAAAAATATGAATATTGAATATAAGTAGGTACTTGTTTATGGTTGAAAACAAAATATAAAATAAATATATTTTTTAAATATGGCATTCTTTTTGCAAACACCAAACTCCGGTATTCTCACCAACAGAGGGGTATACTTTTGTAGGAATACGATTTTTTTTAATGTTGTAAATTTAATATTATTTTAGTATTACCAAAAATCCTGTTGAAAGAAGTAAATGGGTAAAAATTATAGGGAATTTGAGGAAAGAATCTGATTGGAATCCACAAAATGCAAATGCTGTTTGTAAACATTCAAAAACAAACAAAAAATACACAGAAAAAACATTTTTCAATTTTTTTGCAAATGCGTTTTCCTAGAATGCAACCCTGGGAGATCAATGAATAAAACAATTATGCTCCTTACTTCTTTTTTACATATTAGATTAAAGATTTTAAAAATCCACATCTAATATCCGATCTATATTTCTGTGAAAACCGCACGTAAATTGGTTAAGCCGTTTAGAAGGAGTTCAGTGACATCACACGTACAGAGGAATTATATATATATATAAAGAAGATATAACACATTTATTAAGAGTTAAAATTCACGATTTTAAAATAAATATTTTTTATTGAATATATATTACAGTATACTTACATTGAATACATAATTTTATATTGATCCGTGGTCGAAATCTTAAAAACCGTTTTTTTTTATTTGAAACTTTGGACTTGTGACACGATTCGATATAATTTATCAATAAAGCTATAGTACGAGTACTTTAAACGTTTTATGCTAAAAAAGATGTATAGAAACTTTCATATTATAAACAAAACCTGAAGAATAACGCAGTGTGGGAAGAAGAAGAACTCGTATCTCCTGGATCCGGCTGCAGACGGAATAAAAATTACCACGATGACAGCCAACCTCCACCGTGGAGTGGCACCATAAGAAGAAGAAGAGTGTGATATTTTCAAAATCGGTTTCAAATGGAGCTAAGAAATCAGAATTGGTATGCGTATGTTTGCAAAGAACGTCATCTATATATTTTTTTGTGTTCTTAAAGGTGGTTCTAAAAAAGCGGTCTGATTAATTCAAACTGGCATCATGACTACAGAGCAATAATAGCGATTTTCCCAAGACGTACATTATATATAGATAGCGTTGGTCAGAGCGGATGGTGACAATTTGCATAAATTTGCTGTCTCTTTCATCCATTAGCAGCAAAAAGCGTCAGCTAAAAGTTTCTTTGAGAAGATTTACCAGTGTTTCTAATACATTATGTATGACCAACATAATAAAAGACGGAGTCTTAATAAGAATTCATAATGTAAATGACAAAAATACATAAAACAATTTGTTGAATTATTTTTTATCAAATACCTCTTGAATAGTGGTTCGCTACATGGAGATGACCGTGTACGGAATATGTTAGGTAAACTAATGATTGTGCTAAGGAATTCAATTGTATTTTTGTTTTTCGTTTAAAATTTTTGAGTTCTGTGAAACTAATATAGAGAAATAATGGTAGTTGATGCTGACGTCAATGCAGTACAAGTAAATACTTTTATATTTTAAAATAAATTTAAATGACAAGGGTTGTACTCAGTAGTAGTAAAAAAACAAATCCTTTCAAATCACGACGACATTTTATACGAACCACAGTGTACATTGTTTGATTCTATTATATTTTCACACGTAAAAGCCTTTTATATCAAACATTCATCCAATCATTAAATAGACTGATCGTTTTAATTTTGATAAAATTGGAATAACTTACTTATTAAAATACATTTTTTATGTATATTTTTATATCATGATTTATTCAAAAACGTGTCCCTAAATGTGTCGTTTTACAAATGTTTTTAAAAGGTTAAATGTAAAGAATCAACTTTTTCTAAGGAACCGAAATCAAAAGTACAACAGTAAAAATAATATAAAAAAATATCATATTATTTCTACTGTTTTTTTTAATGCCTTCTTAATATTAATATTTTTGGATTGGATTGGATTAAGATCATTAATGATAATGACTTCAATTTTTTAATTACCTTTGTATATTGTTTTAATTTTGTCGTGTGTATCCATAAGAATACTAATTCTGAATTATATTTTACTTTTTAGTTAACTACATATTAATAAATAAATTAAACAAAGTAAAGGGTCGTAAATAAATAGAAAGGTAGTTAAATAAGTGAAATTTGTAGCATTGTACTAAATTAATTTCACTGATTTGGTAAAAAAAAAAATTCAAAGAATATTGTTAGCAGGTGCTAGTTATTGACCGTGTTCAAACAGAAGTTGATTCATAGTTCTGTGTGCGTCCTTAAACTTTTGACAAGTGTTTTCGACTTTATGGCTGGTGAAATCCTGAAAAATGAATTTACCGTCTCGTAGTATAGTGGTTGGCACGTTCGTCTACCATGCTTCCCGCGTTCGGTTCCTGGCAGGGTCGATGATAAATATTAATTGAGGTGTCTTTGCAATATATTATATCACTGTCTTTGGGCTGGCACCTTTTTTTTCCCTCAATCCATCAGCGCTTAAAATCTTCTTGTGTTATTCCTGTTCACTGGACTTGTCATGGTAAACTTAATAAAAAATATTTGCTTTTAACATTGTTAATTCGCCTTCGTGCTGCGGTGAATATCCTAATCAATGTTCTGAACACATCCTGCGGTCTTGTCCTTTTTTCCCACTCTCTACGAATACCAAATGGAAATTCTTGCTACTATCTGTGGCCCTGTTATAGGTATCGGGGGATTTCCAAAACGAGTTTCGAGGCTTTAAAAATTTTTGTAATCATTTTGGCGAATTGATCGTGCCTAATTATTTTAATCCCAGATAGTGAAAATGCAGTTTCCTCCTTTTCTCAATCCAATGAAGTACATGCGAGTATTGTGTACTTCTAGATTACCTTCTTTCAGCACAAATATGCTAAGGCTACTAGATTAGAGAGCTCCTTAAGGCAGCTTTTCTTGTTTGCCAAAGAGTATTTTTTTCTTGAATGTGGGCACCGCTAAGGAGACTTAAGTCCTCAGATGCGGTGTGCGATATGCGGTGGGTAAACTGTCTATGGGCTGGCACTAGAACGTAAGACTAATTCTCTTATCTTTATGCAACAAATTATAAAAATACGCTGCATTTGGTGTACCAACCCAGTGCCATATGTACCACATATTTCTTAAGTATTTGTAGAACCTATCTATATAAAATTAAAAATAACTTAATACAGGGGCAGTATTGCACCAAAAAAAGGTATATATTCAAGAAGGTAAAATATTTTTTGAGTTTTCGTCAAAACGAACGAATCGCATTGTCTTATTTTACTTTTTTTATACCACACATTTGGCCCATTTCGACAAGAACGCAACTTCACATTTGTGTACTTTGCTCTATTTCGATCCACTGCAACCTATTGAATAGTTGGCTGGGGGGGTTGTGCGGCATCCATAATAAAGCCACTCACTCTCATAATTTCAAGGAAATTATTACTGAGAATCATATTCCAGTGCCCTCCAACATATCCGTCAAAACAGTAATTGTTGTTCCTGTGCGTGAAGGTACTGGATATGAAACAATTTTAACTAAAAACATTTACGTTTCCTGTCGAATAATGATAGGTCTCGGCAAACTGTTTGTACAAAGTTTATCCAAAATACAAATGATTCAGTATCCAAAACCCTCATGACTTTTAGTCACAGACACATTTCAGCCATCTCTTTAATATTTTTAAGGAGCGTATTTTCAAGATAGGGGTTCACAACTTGATTTTTCTTTGGTGAGGGATTTGAGTTGGAAACTCCTTGTGAATTTTTCAAATAATTGAGTTGATTTTTTTTCCTGAATGATCGGAAAAACAGCCATATAGCCAACAAGTTCCCAATACAAAAAAAGACATAAAATATTTAGCAATAGAGTTGGTAACAAACAAAACATAACATTAAAACTCATTTTAGAAACAAATTAAAATCAAAATAAAAATAACAAAAGAATAAAAAAAAGGAAATGGTTACCAAATTGAATTTTCAGTTATTTATGGTCTCCTTTACGTTTTGCATATTTTTTTCTTCTTAGTTAATGGTATAAATAGTAGAGGTGATTTTACGCATTAAAATTTCACCCCCTCTATACCACACTAATTGCACTTTTTTGTCTTTTTTTAAAATGTTTTTTTTGTTTCATATAAATCAAATGCTCGTCTTTGTTTGTTCTCTTTATATTGATGAGCTATGTGTAATCTTTTAATAATGTTCATATTTTGTGTAACGCTGTAGTTCTCCTACATAATTTAAATATTATCTGTTATTCGTCTCAACTCATCGCCGGATTTTAGTCCCATGGAGCTTAGACTGGTGTCACGATAACCTTTTTTGATTCAACTGGCTCATTACAAAATCAATATCTTACTATAAATACCAGCATTGAATGAAATAAATATTTACAGATCCTTGCATGTTACCTAGTAACCTTTTAATCTTTAAAAACAGGAAATGATGTTTAAATACCTTTCTCTATTTACAAACCATAAGTTTAAAAAAACTGTTATAAATAAATCATTCGATTTGTACTTGTATTGGGCTCCAATACGCATATGTATGTAAGTAGAAATCACTTAACCAACACACACTAGACTTGTCTATGTATTATTTGTGGTTTCACCTGTCATTGAATGAGTTCAATCGAAATCATTGAAGCGAGACTAGCTCTTAAATAACAAGAATCTTGATTTAATGTCCGTCATTGGATAATGATTACAAATAAGTACGGATCAATACGATAAAATTATTTCTTGATTCTATCATTTTACATGAACTACTGTACCAGCACCTCCCGATAATAATAACACAAGTCGAAAATTTACGTTTGTTTAGTTCAGTACATACCGAACAAAAGTTATTTTTTTACAGAAGAGTACTAACTTGTGCCATCTAGTTTTAAATGTTTTTAGTAATAACAATGCCATTAAGGTCATTGTACCGCTATTATTTCTTTAAATTTGAGCGACACGATACAGTATAAGATCGATGTTTTTGCTTTTATGGCTATGTAAATATTTGTAAGAATTATGCCGTGAACTGTAGGGATAGACCAAATATATTTAGGATTATTTATGCAAAGGTACTTTCTTCACTCAAAAACGTCAATTTAGCAAATGTGCCATTATTGTTGTTTAGGCGCGATATGCTTTATATTTAAGTCTCAAATATGACATTCACAATTCGTAATGTGTATTTTTTTCTATTTCGTTATTTTTTCGTGTAAACCGAATATGCCGAAAAAGCTTCCAACAAGGAGATATAAATATTATACAGTAACAAAAAAAAATAACCACATTGATTGCTTAGTACGTACTTTTTTTGGGTGATCCCGTGTAAGTTGGATTCGTTCCGACGTTTCGACTAACATGCCAGGAGCTATCTTCAGGTTGAACTGTGTGTTTTGTAGAAAAAACATGTGTTTATGTACTAGTAATTCGTACCGTGTCGCAGTCGGCAATAGGCACATTCCGCGTCATTTTCGTAGAATGTAGAGCCGGGAACCACGTTAAATTTAATTTTAACCCGTTGGCGACGTCTTTGTTTATGTTTTTTGGTGTTTGTGAATTTCAGTAGGCCCCTTTTATTATTCGTGCACTATAATTTCTAAGTAAATTTATTTATTTTACAGAAACATACAGTCAACAATGATTAAATTACAAAACTAAGATAAGGTTTACAGACAGACCAGCAAAGTTTTTGTATAAAAATCATACATATTAAATTATGGTACATTTTTTAATGTGTGCGTTTAAATATATGTAAAATGGTGTGTTTGGGTGTATTTGTATGAGAGTAAGTGTTTATACATGAATTGTTTATTGATTCATTTATTATTTTCATCTTTAATTCTCTGGATTAGTTTTCAATATACGTAAATAGTTTCATTAAGATTATACCGTCGTTTTAACATACATAAATAATATATTCAAATACGTATTAACATTTCAAGATTAGCTACACAATGTTGCCTTTGACAAGACGAAAATCTTGTTATGAAATGTGTTAAAAATTTAAATTATCATTTATTTATTTTATTTTAATTAAGTCCAAATGTTTGTAGACTAAAATTGAATTTTTACCATCTAAGGATTTTATTAGTCGCATATAATGACCAATAGAATAGAATTTATCAAAATAGAAAGATTGCGAAGGGCGGGGCACGAGAAAAAAATAAGTGAACAGAGAGTGCCCAATAAGATAATTCACACTGAGGCTCGATGAAGACGTTGCGTCGGTAAAACCAAACTACGATGGCTGGATGGATTCAGCAGGATGTGGATGCTATTGGCATCAGGGACAGAAGTACATGCTGGAATAGAAGAAGAAGGTGACGAATGTTGAAGGACTCCAAGGCCCCCAGCGGGCTGCAGAGCTAATGGTGACGATGAGGATTTCATTAATCAACAGAAGTATCAAATAATCTGAAAGTACGCCTACTTTCACGAGGTACTCACAACTTCTGTAAAATGGAAGCATGGTCAATGTTACACAGTGTTTAAAGTGATCAACGATGTTTTAAGTATGTCCAAATGTCTGTAGGTAGATTGGATTTTTTCCTTAGTAAGTTATTAAGATTTAAATATGTTGCAACAGAAAGAAAAAATATTTTTGAGATGGAAATATGGAACGAAGTCAAGGCATCAAAGTCAACATATGGAAGAATTGAAAATATTTAGATTTTTAAACATCGACAGAATGGTGAATGATAAGTCGTAAGCCCTGTAACTGCCTTGTTTTACATGTTCCTTCCGCAAAAATGTTTTCTCTCTCCGTTGGAACAATTTTAATATAAAGTTGTCACTAAAACCAACCAATAATTGGTCAAAATCCACATATCCACTTTCCCTAATAACTCCTTCATCTTGGTTGAGATATCAATCGTTGTGATTTAAGTATCTTTAATCATTTATTTATTTTATCACCACATTCAGTGGTGCTTAGGCCACTGCATTGGAATTCTAATTGCAGTGTATATGAGTAATTTTTGTCAAAGTAATCAGTATTAGCCTTCAGGTTTGATTCCAGGAGCTATAAAGTACTGAAATTATTTAACCTCCTTTAAACCAATATTTAACATCCACGCTGTTAGGAATCGAACCTAGAACTATACGCATGCTAGGCGAACACGCCAACCACTACACTACAAGGCGGACTTATATCCACTGGATTTCCTTTTTATTTATGTATGCACGGATTATTTATTTCTACGAAAATATGGTTTTATTCAATTTACGGTTCAATCCGTTCATACTTCAAATTTAAATCTACGTTCATCTTCTTTTTTTACATCTGTTCCTAAGTGGAACATGTGGACAAGAGGCTATATATCCGCACAGTAGTCTTGTCTCTTCCCATGTCAATCCTGCGACCCTTGGATCCGACGAATAAAGCCGAAAGATCTTCATCGACGGTCTTCCAAAACGGCGGGAAGTGTAAAGAAGAGGCAAATTGGGTTAAGACTCTCCATAGGCATTCGCACTTGTGCCATACCCTCAAAACACTCGTTATCGGAGGCTGCTGCGACCGTTCTCTGACTTCGATGTTAGTAATGAAATCGAACCACCTCATACAAACTCATAATCTCCTCAAGCTCTTACTTACTCTTAAAACTCTAAAGTTTGGTGTTTTGGTAAAGTGACAGGATTCGCACCCATATAGAAGTACTGGAATTAAGCAAGAATAAAATAATTAAAAATTACAACAGGGATGAAAAACTAGGGAAGGGTGCCAATGCCTAGATTTCCATATTGCCTTCTCTAAAATGTTCTCCATCCCTGTTGTAATTTGTTGATCTTAACGACTCCGTAGGGGGTGAAATCCAGTCTTTTGTATGCAAACATTTGAAAAAAACTAAATATGCTTCAATAAAACCAACTGGTCCGAGAAGAAGTTTAAAAATTGGAAAATTATTTTCAGGCATTGCCTAGTATGTAAAATAATTCAATGAGATGAATCTTTTCCCAAGAATAACGTTTTCAGCCCTTTAGCTTCACTTAAATCAACAGTTAGCAGAATTGAAGAAATATGGATGTTCAAACATAGGCAAAATGGTCAATGTTACACAGTGTGTGAAGTGGCCACTTAGACCAGCCAATGTCAGGTCATAAGCCCTGTAAATGCCTTGACTTCCACACTATTTTCTTGTAATTTATTGATCTTAATGACTCTCTGGGGGGTAAAATCCAGTCTGTTGTCTGCAAACATTTGGACAAACTCAACATATTGTAATTAAATGAGACTTACCCTAGCCTTCATACAGTAAAAATTGTGTATCTTTCAGAATATAAAATCTAATTTTAAGGAATCTGTTTTAAATAGTAAATGTAAACAAAATAAAAAATATATGTGTATTTTGTATAAAGATACAATATATATATATATATATCTATATATAAATATGTATAAAAATAAATATAAAACAAACTCCTTCTCTAAACACAATTTCTTATTAATTATGATTGTTCCTACCAACCAGTTTGTAACTTTATACTTATTTCGCCAAGATTTTTTTTTCAATTAATATAAAAAAAGAAAAAAATAACAATACAAATAATCTCCTTAAATCTAAATTATAATATTTTTTAAAAAGGTAATTACTGTTTCTACATAATTTATAATGAGTTAAATTTTCAATACAATAATAATATGATTATCTTATCTTATAAGTTATAAACTTGAAAGTTGCACAGATTTTAATAGACGTATAATTTTAAAACCCATTAAATGCAATTTATAAACTCTAAATTATTTCCCCGGGCTATTTAATCGAGTCCAAATTGAATTTATTTCTTTATTTCAACACCAACGGCAAAACACAATAATAAGCTTGTTTGAAGAAGTAAACGTTAGAAGCGAAAATAACTCAATTATTAAGTGTTATAAAAATTACACAAAGCTATTTTAAAACAGTTAATAAAACAAATTTAATTTAAAGGTAAATAGATACGTACAAGGGGGTAGAAGAAACTAAAATTTATGAAGTTCAATAATATTTTGAAGATGTTAAAATATTTGGAGAAAATAATGTTAACTTCCCATTGTAATCGCGGCCCTGGAGCTTATCTGGGAAGAGTCTCCGAGACAGAGAAAGAAACTCGAAGATAAGGGAAATATGCGAGATTGAAGATGTCGTTAGGCGGGGAGGGGCAACGGAGAAAACATTGGTGTGCATATGTGAAGATAATGGAGCCATCCAGACTTCATCAAATTGCGTTGCATGTTTAACCACAAGGGAGACGACTCTCAGGCATTCGACCAAAGAGATGGATTGACTGCTCGAAATCGACTTTGCTGGAGGCTAATCTCTCTTTAAATACAGGTCACAAGGCCTGCACTAAGAAAAAGAAGAAGATTCCACCGCGAAATGAAAATTAATAAAAATATTGTACACACTCATATAAAAAAAAATTTGTCGCAACAGAGGGGAAAAGCATTTTTGAGATAGGAATATCAAATTCTGGGCATTTACAGGGCTTATGACCTGTCATTGGATGGTTTATGTGACCACTTTACACACTGTGTAGCATTCACCATTCTGTTCATGTTTAAACATACACAATACCTCAACTCTTTTATCTGTTGACTTTTGCGAAGTAGAAGAGCTGAAACCCTTATCATGTGAACTCATAAAACTTTCTTTTTCATGCAATTTTTTCTCTGTTTTTGATGTGTTTCTTTCTGAAATTAATTTATTAAATATTTTTGTGTACCATACATACTTACTGTAACCTATTTTTCATTATTTATTTTAAACATTAATTTGTTAATACCATTTTTTTTTGCTTAAATTCTTCACAAGTGAACATTATAAAAATAAAAAAGGAATCAATTCATTAGTAACGTAAACCTTGACAAAGAAGCTTTGAAACCGGTCGGTAAAAATTAAAAATTAGTGGTTAAAAACGAAGTTGTTTTATTTATTTTATCATTTTTACAATTTGTTTTTTAATTCTTTGACACTTTTTTTACATACATTTTTTTATTATACAAAGTTTCACTTTTTATTTCGCATTGCAGCATGCTTTTTTTGTTTCTACATGTAAACAAAAAAAAGTGTTGTTTATTTTAAAAATTTATACTTACTTGTACTTACCTGTATAATTTTTGTAAATGACCCTCGGTCGTATTGTATTTTTTAATTTTTTATAATAAAAAAATGTGTGTGAAATTCATCCAGCTGAACCAATTCACCTACCAGGCAACGCCTGAAAACAATTTTTCAATTTGTATAGGTACTTCTTCTTATACCAGTTTGTTTAAAAAATATTCCAGGAAATCAAAATGAGAACAGAGGAAATCCAGTTTGCCTATAAACATTTGGACATACAAACATTGTTAATTATCTATTTTGGTTACTACATTTTTTAAATTTATTTCCTTAAACCGTATTTCTTCAAATGTAGGTCGTTTGTGTATCTAGTACCTAATTTTGTATGTAAATTACATTACTTCTTTGAAAAAGCCCTATGGGCGTTAAAAGTGTATAATAAATATGCTCATATTTATATTTTAAACTTGTTAGAATATTATGCTTGCAAATCAATACCACCTGATCGAGGCATAGAAGTGAATTCCCCATAATGTTGTGCAACTTGAAGTTTGCATACGTTGCGGTTCTTTTTAAAAAGTCTGTTGGTGATTTTCAGGAAATTGTTGACGAACTGCAGGAAAACTCTACTCGTCTGGGTCTTAATTTTAATACCAAAAATACTCAGATTATGCGCAGCAAATCTTGTCCTGACCCTGATCAGCCTTTTTATAATAATGGACAGAGGATCGAGAAAGTTGACAGCTTTAAATACTTGGGAGTTCACATAACTGAGGATGAAAGCATGCACAAAGAGCTTGCCACCCGCCTAGGAATTGCTGGAGCAACTTTTAACATGAGGGGTGTTGTCTAAAATTCTGGTCTATACTCAGTCAAAACGAAATTCCGATTATCCAACTATTGTATAATTCCAGTACTCCTATATGAATGCAAATCTTGGCACCTTACCAAAGCTCAGAACACCAAACTTTTGAGTTTTGAGGGTAAGTGCTTGAGGAGAATATTAGGTATAAAGTGGTTCGATTTTATAACTAAACATGAATTTTGAGAATGGACGCAGCAGCGGTCAATAACGAACGTCTTGAGAATGCGGCGAAAAACCCGGCTTAGATACGTGCTCCGCATGCCTCAGGAAAGCCTAAACCCAAGTTGCCTCTTCTTTAAACCTGCAGGCTCGCGCCGTCATGGAAGGTCGTCGATGACGATCTTTCGACTTTATTCGGTGGAACTAAGGGGCGCCGGTTTGACGTGAGAGGGGACGAGAGTGCTGGCTGGCGAAAGGGTCTCCCGGAGGCAACTCCACATGCTCCACTTAGGAGTGGGTGCGGGAAACAAGAAGAAGAATATATACGCGTATATATTTTTTCCTAGAATCTATTGAGTGAAACATTTCGTTTCTAAGTATGTTTGGGGTATTTCCACGCACCGCCGTAACTAGCCATACGAAGTGAATACCTGTAATAAAAATTATAATTACATATCAGAAAAATAAACTGGACCTCTTTTTAGAGTCAAACAGAAACCACTTAACGAGGCGTTCAAGAATGATCTCATCACCTCATACTGGTCGGAACAGGGTTGCCTATGTTTTGTTTGATGAAGGATTTAGGCTTTTAAATTTTTGTTTTTGAAAAATGACCCATTATTACAATATATAGTATTATCAGGTTATATTTTTACAAACTAATTTTACAAAAAAAACCTTTATCGTTTTTAATTATATAAAAAACCTACATATAAACATCATCAACATCTTTCAACTTCTCATAAATAAAACACTAGACCGGTACACTAACAGTAGTATATCCTACGATATTTTAAACTTTAGATTTGTTGCATACTTTAAATAGTTAATTAAAATCAAACTTAGATACATTAAACAGAACATTAAATTGTTAAACATTGAATTGTTCGAATTCGTAATACAAATGGAATGGGGAATTGCAAATCTATTATCCTTTTCGTTTTGTGTTATTGAAATGATTCGGTATTTTTCTATATGCAAATAATTTGTACTTCAAAAATAACGTGTCTTATATTCCTACGTCTTTAAGTACATCTATATCAAGATTTATTATATTAACTCTTTAGACGCAACTCCAAAGAAATTACTTAACACTTTTTTTTGTTGATAATTTTGTGTAAACAATTAAAAATTACTTATCTGCTTGTACTTATGTTCTAATCTTAAGCTACCACAGACAACGTTGAAACATTTAAAATGTGATGCTATAAAATTATTCACAAAATATCATGGGAAAACAGAGTTCGTAAAGTCAAAGTATAAGGAAACACTAAAACAATCATGAAACTTATATAAAATGCAATGTTTAGCTTTGATGATTTTTTTTATGGTAAAAATGATTTATAAATAAAACGGTATTTTGTTTTTTTTTAATTTTGCCACCCCTGTTTTCAAAAACATTGCGAAATCGCCTCAAAACATTTTTATCAAATTGCGCTTATCGAAAGCTGTAGAAATCGTTCTGGCCATTTTTTTACTGATCAGGATATTTATTAAGGACCTTCACACAATTACTAGGCAAACTTTATCTAGGTTAATCAAAATATTGAGAAGAATGTGGGTGACCTAATAATATATACATTCATTGTTTTTATGTAGGTAATCGATTACCATTGATCGAAGACTTAAGATAACAAATTTGCTATCACGTTTTGACAAATTATTAATTACAATTAAATTGCTCTTTCGTAACCTTAAAATAAATTGAATTTCATTTCTATTTTGACAGGTAACTATATTTATATAATACATATGCACTAGAATAATATTTAATAAGTTTTAAGTGTTGATACATATTTGTTATCAATGGGTAAAGAATACATTTATGTATTTAATTTTTACTCTGTGAACTGAAAGATGATGATTTATAATTTGACGCCCGTGTTTTTGAAGTTAAGAACATTTTTTTTCTGAGTAACTAATTTCATATTATTTGCATATTTTTAATGAATTGTGCTGTTTTTATTAAATACGAGCTGAACCCGGCAATGCTTCGCTATTGCTAGATTTCAGTATGATTTGAGTATTTGAGATGTAGATCAAATGAACACAATCTGAAGTTTGAAATCAATTATTGTATTATGTTCAAATTAAATATGCACATTTAGATTATTATTTTTTTGTTTTGGATTACATAAATTGTTCAGAACAAACATTTCGGAACGAAAAACGATATAAGGTTTTTGAAGTTTTTTAAGCAATGACAAAATATCAAGGCAAAAACTCTGTGAAGATTTGACCCACACAAGTTTTATGCCATACAACTGACACATCGTGTTTTTTACCTATGATTAATTACAGTTTTTTTTTCATTTGCATAAAGTTACTTGAGCAAATAATTGCTTTTTTGTTTATAACGGCAGTATATTTATCATTTTTTTTAGTAGTATTTTTTCGTTTTTTATATATGGTATATCTATAAAGCATAATGTAATTTGATGATTTTTTTTCCAAACAAAACGAACAAACAAACCATCACGCCGTTTCCCCGTAGGGATAGGCAGAGAGGATAGAATGCCATATCACTCTATTTTTGCATACAGACCTCGCTTCCTCTACATTCATACATCTTCTCATGCACGCACGCCGATTATTCCTACTTTTGACATGTCCATCTTCAATTATTTGATGGACTTGATCGTGTCATGTCTTTCTCGGCCTTCCTCGTTTTCTGCATCCCTCAACATTCGCATCGTAGATCATTTAGCCGTTCTTTCGTTGTCCATTCGCTCTACATGTCCAAACCAACGCAGCCCCCCTTTCTTGATTCTGTCGATAGTGCTATGCATGAGATATGATCTCAGCCTTACACAGTTCACGGATCTCGACATCTACCTGATTCAGAATATTCGAATATTGAACTCCGTTCACACTGATCTCACATTTAGTTATATTTTCATCCCTTTCAAAAACCATCACTTTCGATTTATCATTTAACATTTAACATTCATTCATTCATTTATCATTTAACATTCATAAGCAAATCGCTTTTCTCGCATACATCGTAGACTTTTGTTACCGTGTGTTTTTTTTAATAAAATAATATTGATAATTTCCGTTTATTAGATAAGTACCTACATATTGACTTGTTATACGATGAAACGCTTCAATTTTAATAATAAATAAATAAATAATAATTTCGTTTGTGTTAGATTATTAGATAACCTTTTGATTTATTTCAAAATATTATATAATAAGCTGATCTTTTGAATATTTTCGATCAAAATACACAAAATGGCGATTAGAGAGTTGACATTTAGAAGTATCATCGTTAAATGATTCACAATATAAAGAGTTGTTGTTATGTGACCTGTCACGGTGATCTTTAAATAATTATTACATTAATAAATTAAAAACCAGCTTCTCATAAATAAATCAATGAACGAGCAGATGACTTGATACTTATATTATTTATTTTTAAATTTACGGAACTGATAAGCGCTTACGTAATAAAAGAAAAATGATTAATAGTATGAAAGCTGAAGTCCATTTGCCAAAACGTTTCCCAAAAAAAAACACTTAAAGGATATTAAAGGAAAAACAGAAAATAATAATACATTCATACTAATTAAAAATGAAAGCAGTTTTTACAGTCGTTCAAAATTTTTTTTTTAATTTACTTTGAATTTATTCATTGATATATTAGTTTTAATTGTTTTTAGTTCATTGCGGAGATTATTGTAATTTTCGATACCTTGGAAGACAAAACTATTTTGAGCATTACTTGTGTGGAATTTAGGGATTTTAATATTATTTTGGTATCTGAGTGACTTATTCATCTCAAATTCTTTTATTTTTTTCTTCTTTACAAATTCGTATAATAGAATTTATTTTATAAATAGTGTCTACTGTGTGAACTTTAAATAATTTATAAAGAATTCCCGTACTGAATGTTAAGGGTTACTTTGTGGATATAATTTCTCTTACCCTGTTTTAAATACATTTGTGGGAACTTCTGTACATGTAATTATCGAAGGACAATCAGCCCTGTTGAAGTCCATAAATTTATGTAAAATCTACAAATGTAAAAAATCTAGATAAAATAAAATTTCCTACGTCAATAAGTTACAAATTTCAATAAGAAGATAGAAATATGTCCAAACTATAAGATGACAATTATAAACAATCCTCGTGGCAGGCTTCTCCTCGAATTCCTTTGATCGATCTATTTTGGTGTTGAGTAGTATAAAATTCTAGTTTTATCATGTTTTTATTGTAATATATCATTAATTTACTCATCAATCATGAAAATAAACGCAGTGAACACCGTTCGAGCGTATTAATTTCAACTTCCAAACTATTCTCCTAGTTGAATCTGTGTGAGATTTCGTGAAATGTTATACATTCTTGATTTTATGGAATTTCATTATTGATGGAGTTGACTGGTGGATGCATCGTGGAAGGGAGGCGTGGGAAACTCGATAAGTCTATTTTAATTTAACTCGAATCGAAGCATTCATAAAATGACTTATCTTGGATTCTCATTTTATCGCTTGACAAAACACTTCCTAGATACACGAATCTCTCTACCAGATCAGGATCACAGTAATCTCATATTAAGTAATACTGTAATTTATATAAAAAACAATTACATTCGATTTGTCAATAATCATCAGCAAACAGGTCTTCATTAATTAATATTATAGGTGTAATTTATCACATGTTTGCCTGAGGGATCGCATTTTGACAGCATTCAACCTAATGTTGTCCATCTTTTTTTATAATTTCACACTTCACTTTCATACATAAGGAGAAGTACCAGAACTCCATTGTGAACTGCTAATATCGCCTCCTACAACAAACATTTATTAGTCAAGGTTATTTATTTATTATAACACTTTATATGCATAAACAGTTAACAATCATATGCATAAGGGCGGGCACATTACCTTAAGGCAATTTCTTCCTACCTACCCAAACCGTTCAATTTGATCAATCAATTGCATATGAGCATATTATTGGTATATTGTAATATTTTCATAATAAAACAAGTCATTAATGTACATGAGTAGAAGTGAAATGGATTGTCCATTCGCCCAAACAAATATTGAATCTACTGCTCCACAAATGTTTGGTTTATGTTATTTTATTGTTCTTTAATTGTGCGTTTTTCAATACAAATAATTTAGGTAAACATAAATGAAATATAAACATAAATACGCAGTGTACAAATCTGTATGACCATTTCGTTAATTTCTTATGTTAATTAAGTATTTTTTGTTTATTCTCACATGTAAAAATATTTTTAAACTAAAAATATATTGTTAAGTGTCTTTGGCACGGGAAACCCCAGTAAGGTCACACACAGCGGCCTCCGTGGTGTAGTGGTCAAGACGCTTGACTCACGCACGGAAGGTTCCGGGTTCGATTCCCGGTGAGAACACAAGAATTAAAAATTGTGATTTTTCTCAAGCCTGGTGGTTCTGTAATGTAATTCACCACTGTAATTGGGCTTCCTGGCCTGTTGTGGTGCAAAAAAAAATGAAATGAAATTATTTATTACGTGGAAAAAAATAAATAAATATTTAAATATAATTTTTTTATTAAATACAAATTGACTAAATGTGTACTCTACACTATAAAGATAAAAGGGGGTAGAGAGGGAAGTAAATTGGGAGAAGAAAGGAAACACTAAAATATTCAGAAAGTGACATGTTATTCGTGATTTAGATGTAAATAAAGAATGGGCGTGTCTGAAATTAGTAGGTAGATTATTATAGGTTAATTCCTTATCTGAACCCAATGATGCATATGGCACTAAACCGGTTCACCAACCGCAGCGCATCTTAATATTTTTAAACCATGAAAGTATGATGATCAATCTTACGCTTAAGGTATCAGGACTATGAAGCATACTAATGTAAAAACACGTTTTTACATTTTTCATGGTGATCATGTCATAAATCGAACCCGAGACCGATTACATTCAGGTAGGCAGATTTAATCTACAGTATTTTGAGTATGTCCAATGTTTGTAGACAGGTTAGATTACATTTATTGTAATCCAGCCTGTCTGAATATATAAGTCTAGGCATAAATAGGGCGTATGACCTGTGATTGGCTGCTTTAAGTGGCCAATTTACTTACTCTGAAATATTTACCATTCTGCCTATGTGAAATTTATTGCAACAGAAAGGGGATTTTTTTAAAAAAGGAACATGGTAATCTAAGCATATGACCTTTTGGCCAGGGCTTATGACCTATGATTGATTTAAGTTTAGGCAAAATTGTACATGTTACACAGTTTGTTAAATGGCCACTTAATTCAGACGTACGCTTTAGGTGTCAATCCAGGGGTTATGAAATATCCCGGTGTAAAAGCACAATTTCAAATAAATACTTTAAAGCAACCTTGACGGGAATTGAGTCCTTGATCTGTTTCACGGTAGATAAACACTCTAACCATTAATCACACCATGAGGCGGACAATAATATCACATTGAATAAATTAAAATCATTTTTTAATTTTAATTATGTGCAGCCATACATTTATTTTTTTTATAGTTAAACCTCTTTCCAAGTTCTCTCCTATACCCTTTTTGTATACATACTCATTTTAAATAACACTTTTTGCTTACACACACACGCATACGCACCTTCACATTAATTTACACACATGAATACAAACGTCGCACACATATAATTTTGTTAACTCTCTTCTTATATTTTATGTATTATTAGATAAACATTGGATTTTTTAAATTGTATTGTTGATATATTTCTACTCATTTTTTATGAAATATTTGTATTCTGATTTAAAATCCCGAATAAATAAAATAAAATAATAAATAACAGAAACATCTAGCAGTAGACACCTATTTACATATCACTCCTAAAGTAACTAACACTGTTTGCATTCTAACTATTCATAGCCTAGAATACTAATAGCTCGCCGTGTTTCCAGACCCAAGAATTATCCTGTTTACATTATTTATTCAATTCTAGGTAAAATAACGTCATGTTCTATGTTTGTCGGACATAAAATGCATTCGTATGTGAAATTACTGCAATTTAATATTATGTTCTGTCATCAACGCCTACGAAGTATGTGTCATACAAACGCATTAACATAATGCTGGTAATGTTGCCTTCGGAAATGCATAACGCGCTACTCACAAATTCAGATTTTCCCTTATTTATTTAATTATTTTGAAAACATAATATACATCATTTTAGGAGTTTTTTGAAAAACTCGTTTAAGGACAGGCCCATATTATATTAAAACAATATTTGTTTATAGAGGTATTTACACCTTAACGGTTTGTACAAAAACGGAACAAAATAATATAGATTAGATTAGATTTAGATTTATTTACATATGACAAAATACATTGTTTCAAAATAACATAATATTTTACGTTTCATATTTTATTTGTACGGAATTTTCCCAATCAGCAAAAGTGCTGGTATAAGGGGATATAATATATTATGACAATAGTTTTAAAAAAAGTCGATAAAATAACATCACATATCACTCATGACACGGACTGTAAGAACTGTTTTATTTAGGTGTTTTTTTTTAAGTACACACATGTTTTGTATATTTTTTCGGTCATTAGAAAGTGAATTATAGAACTTTATTACTGTATACACAAAACATTAATATTTAACCATTAACATTTTGGCCAAGCATTTTATTAAATGTTATAAAATGTTTATATATAATCACTTACAGACTTTTCTATGTCTACCGGTTTCGAAACATACCCATCTTTTCATCAGGACACCAATCGAACTAACTAACAACAACCATACTCCCCAAAAACATTGCGTTTTTTCATTCAGTGTTGCGTCGTTTAGTAAATATAAATTTTTCTAAACTTATGTTTTAAAATGATTTTTAATTTAATCAATCATATTGCGTTTGATAGTGGATACCTTTTAAATAAATAACTTTTTTGTTGTGTTAAATTATGAAAATAATAATATAAAATATCAAAAATTTATTTATTTATTTACTTATAAACAGTTTATTACGCATTTTTTTAGACATAAGTCCCAACTTCGTTGAACCAAAAGTCCTGTGTTGAGTTAGGACGAATAATTCGTGAACACAGACATACGAGTGTATCATCACAAATATTATACAGAATCAGAAACGAAATAACAATTTAAAAAAAAAATTACATGGCACATTAATACGGTGAACAATTTAAATTGATGAAATCAATGTTTGATATAATATTACAAAAATTGATTTTGAAAAATCAACAATGTTAAATCCCATGTACTGTGTAATACTTCCTGCCTTGATGCACAAAATCCCCTGACTCCATCAAACCAAATCATCGAAATAGTCGAGAGTTTCAAATTCCTGCGATGCTATTCTGAACCGATCTCGCGGCCGTAAAAACACTTTTGTCTCGTGCATTTAGATACAAAATACGCGAGAAAAAGGTGTTTTCTACGACTGCGAAAATGTTTGGAATATCACCTCTAGGAGTATATCTATGTTACAGAAAATGGCGTTATTCAAAAATAACTGGGAGTGCTGGAAGCAGGAGTAGCAGGCGCCACATTCAACAGTATGAAAGCTGCCTGGAGATCGGATATTCACTCAGTGAAAACAAAATGCCGCCTATATACCGCCTGCATAACACCTATTTGCCTCTAAAAATTCGAATCGTGGCACCTCACTAGGGGCCAAAACAGCTAAAAACTGAGTTTTTAGCGTCTCAGAAAAATCTTGGATATGCGTTGGTTTGACTTCGTAAGGAATGAAGAAATAAGAGAACGGACGCAAAAAACCCCGGTGACAACTATCATTAGCATAGCAATACGGTTGGCTGGGTCACTCTTGCCTTTTTTACATGGCATCAAGTTCTCGACGTCCTGGACGTTCACTGCTAACTGTTCGTTGGCAGTTCATGTCAGAACTACGAGACGCGAACCTGACTTAGAAAGACGCATAGGAGCTGGCAGCCAATAGAGATGCACTGTGGACACCATATGCTTCAACTAGAGAGTGGACATGAAATGATGATGACGTATTTAAAGTATTTTTTGTTTTCAATACTGTAATTGTCATTATTTTATTTTTTTATTAGATTTTTCCCCTATGTTCATTATTATGGCAGACGATGCAGAGGCAGACTAAAATTAAGAGAGCTGGATGATATGGAAAATGACATAAAAGCAATTGGCCTAACGAACTGGAGGAGAGCCGCAGGGAGCAGGAAGAAATAGAGACGGATTCTGAAGGAGGCCACGGTCCACAACGAACTGTAGCGCCACTGATGATGATGAATCATTATGGCTTAACACGGGCACAACCTACAAAGCCAGAATAACTTCGTGAATATGTAAACTGTTAATAATTTGGAAATGAGTAAATAAAAAAAAACCTATTTCTGTATTCAGTAATAAAAACTAGGAGAAGGTGGGGCAAGATGAGGCCTTTAAGATTAGACGTCAAAAAACACGTTTCATTCTATAAATTCTTTTAACAATGTTTATTGACATAAACTTTGGTTCTTTATCTTACAAACTGATTACATAAAAGAAAAAAGAAACAATAAAAATTAATCAACTAAGAAAAGTCATAACTATCCCATCTTGCCCCACCAGTTTTTTAGCTTCCGGGTTAGGATGGGTATTGTTTTTTTGCATGCTTTTTGCATGCATTCTTCTGACCAGCTCACCTTCTTGGTCTTTCTAACATAGTTCCAGACCATATTCTGCGACATAAACATAACAAACACGGTTAACAAAATTGTTAACGCTTGGTGTTCAAGCGATGAGGCAAGATGTGTTCGGGTACAATCCCTTGCCCCTTTTGCTGTGTTTGTTTAAAATATTTATTGATTATTAAATACAAATTCTCTATTGATAATTGATGATCTTACATTGAAATCTAATAGTTAGGGATTGTACAGCAACCATCAACCAGCCTCAATTAGGATATTTTTCCTTTAATGTCAAGCAGTAAAATTGGGTAAAATAATAAGAAATTTGTATTTATCACGTTTAGTTTCGCTGCGCCTAGGAACGTGCACTCATCGTCACTGTGAATACGTCACTGACATGAAGTCTAGGGGGATAATGAAATGGCGTGATGCGATTGGAGCTACTCGGCAGATTTTGGCTTTTATTGTAGGGCCCCATCTTGCCTCCCTACCCCGTTATACCCCACCTTGCCCTTTACCATAAATAACAATGAGGAAGTTCACCGATTTTTTTTATTTGTCAAAAGACAAACCAGGCAAAAAAAATATGTATCGTTATCATCGCTATTTGAAATAACTCCGCCCGTGACGTCACTAGTTTTAGTCGGTGAGTTCTTCTGACATTTAAAAGTAGAGCCCCGTAATGTATAAACACATTAAACTTTTAAAAAATGCTACCAGATACTGGAAATCTATCACAATTAATACATAACAACGCAAAATTATAAAACCAACTATTTATTTCCCCTCTGCCAAGTCTCACTAAACAGGACTGTCGATGTGTTCCTACAGCAAAGGCAAGCATTCAAGAAGCAAGCGGGGTTCCTACTTCTGACTTGAGATGACACACTTGCCATGTCTACCTAGATCATGACATGACTATACCTATTGTATACTTAAATAGATTCTGAGATTGATTAGGTTAAGTTAATTCAATGTATTATTTATTTAACAAATTACAACAGGGATGGAGAATACCTTAAATAAGGGAATGTGGAAGTTTAGGCATTTACAGGGCTTATGACCTGTCATTGGCTGGTTTAAGTGGCCACTTTACACACTGTGTAACATTCACCATTCTGCCCATGTTTGAACATCCATATTTCTTAAATTCTTCCATTTGTTGATTATACTGAAGTTATAGAGCTGAAACCTTTATTGTTATGAAGAGATTCATCTGACTGAATTATTTCACATACTAGGCAAACTTATTTGTTTATTATTTCACAATTCATCTGTTACTTTTTTATTATTATTATTTTTGTTAAAGATAATGTTCCATAACTGAGGCGTCCCATGCCGAGGGTGACATTTTATATTCTTTTGCAACATGCGTTATTAAACATAATTAAATCGTAATCTCAAATACATATAAAACATAATAAAAACAAACAAAACTCACAAATAAAAATACTATTAATTTTTTTTAAATCTTTCTACTTATTTGTCCTGATCCATTTATCAATCCGTGCGCATCTAACTTTTATTATTCATTTCTTAATTGCGATTTTATAGTGAAAATATTTACTCATTTTCCTTATGGACAGTGGACGTAGGTTATCTCATTGTTGAATTAACTAACTGGTATAATTATAATAATAAAAATACTTTATAGTTTTATTCCACTTTTATTTTTAGTTATTTTATAAATTTTTTACCAGTGACCGGGTTTCGTCGTGACCGACATCGTCAGACTGGTGTGAGACTAAACAAATTTCTATGTTATATACAAGTGCAGGTAGGGTGCAAACTGGTATAATATATATTCCTTTCTCAAAAATGTTTTCCCTCTATGTTGCAACAAGTTCGCATGTATCATTTAGTTTTATTTTATAAGGCATATGATTTATTATGACGTCAAAGTAAAACACTTCATAAAAAAAAACAAACGTATGTTAAGCAGGTTAAAATGATTACCGGTGATTATTTTATTTTTATACAAAATTAATTTAATAATATGTACGGTGAGGTAATGTTTACAAACGCGTTTCTTACTTCCTTCGACTTTTTGTGACGAATAATAAATTGAAACTGTTAGTATCGTTCTAAAATAATCTAACTTTATTGTTCTCGAATACTTTTATTTAATAAAAAAAACACTTTTATTTATTTCGTTATAATTCAAAAAAAATCAAAGACATCACAATATATGTACTTCAGAAAAAAAAATAACACTGAACATTTTTCACCAATAAGGAAGTTCTGTGATACAAGAGATCGGTTTTTTTTAAAAATTACGCGCGGTAAAAATTAGGGCATTTAATTATACGGTGTAGTTTCTTGAAAAAGTTTTAAAAAGAAATTAAAAATGAGCTACTTTAAATGACGTCACCAGTTCTCCGAAATCAACCAATGATAGGGTATTGTGATACGTTTCTGATTACTGGGAAGCCAATCCCCCAATCGGGATAACGCACTTGTGACGTCACATGCGGAGTAATTTCAAATAATTATTAAAAAAACACTGAACTTCCTCATTTTAACATGATTTAATTCGTCACAATGTACAATAAGTTACCAGATTTATTAGATAATGCATAGATAATATTCAGTAATAATATGACCGTTCTTTTGAACTTCATTCATTTTTTTTTCACGCATATTTACTTTAATTTGAATTAACACCTGTATACACTAAGATTATTTTGGCGACAAACAGACAACTTGTATATAAATTAAAGGATGTCTTTTTACTACGTAGACTGCTCTTGATATTCACACCAAACGCATCATGGATATCAAAGTATTATTTTTATTCGCTCTGTTAGCTGCAGTTCTCGTAAATGTAAGAATTCATTTATTTTATTTATTTATTAAAATCATTGACAATAATTTGTTTGATAATTTTACTAAATTTTCAAGCCTTTTGGAATTTTATCTGGATAGGCAGATATATCGAGCATAAATTGTAGAAATGATGAAATTCAAACAAAGGCATAAGTGTTAAGAATAGAGTCATCAAACCTGATAACGACTCTGCGACGGTAATTGCGCTGTAAATGATTTGAATTCTCCCTTTCCAATTTACTATTTGACTTTTGTTTGATATTTTAATAAAATTCTTACAAATTAGAACTCTTTCGTCCCCATGATGACGATTTTCTCCGATCTCTATTTAACTTAACCAAGTTTAAATTTTGTTAAGTTTCTATTACTACAATACGACAAATGACAAAATAATAATAAATATTGCATCATTAGTGATTATAATTACTGCACTAATAAGCGGGGAACGGATAATTGGAGGCACAAAATATCCTTTTTTGTTTTTTTTTCATCAATTTTTTTTTACATTTTACAACTATTTTGTATATAGATACGTGTTATAATTTTACATTTAACGTTCCACCTCTGTAATGCAGCAAGATGCTCGTGTTTAAAACCCTCACTCCCCAGTGATGTGAAGCTAGCGCACATTACGTCTAATAACTATAATATCTTTATAAATATAACAAATATTTGGTTTAGATTTTCCGTATTTCTCCATTACACATTTACGTATCGGCTGAAATAATTTGTTATTAAATAATAAGTTCTTATTAGGCACAAAAAAAACACTTTATTGGAAATCGGTATACCACAGTATACCAATAACACCAGGCGTTACACGTCTACTACATATCCAGTCACGTAGTCCAGTACTAGCTACTTAGTAACTCTCGGGAAGTTGGCGCGGGTGCACGTGTCGCCCGAGTCGTTAGCGATACCCAATGGTTTTTTCATGTTTTCAGCAGTTAGATTTTAAATATTATCATCTTTGAATTCAATTATGGTTAATTAAAGCCATTCTCTATAAATATTCTATTTTTCCCTTTTTAAATCTCTTATTTTTTAAATGTGTAGTGACTACACAGCACCGTAACGCGCGGGTGTGTTTATGACAGTAAGGGAAAGGTTAAAGAGGGAGTTTGTTTTACAATTATTTATTTATTTATATAAATAAATAGATCATTACAGCGGAAATTACGTTGGAGTATATTTTAAATGTAAAACCGTAAAAAAAAACGTTTTTCACGATTCTTCATCACTGTCCACTTTTAGACATATACGGGTATGTATTTTTTTTGTGCATCAATCCTCTGAATACATACAGAACTTCCAAGATCTTCGTTGCCTTTTATTTCCACAAACATTCCGATAAATTAATTCAATCCTACTTATTATTGTTAAAGTTACTTATAGTTTTGACTGAATACTAATCTAGAAACGTCTCCGCGTTTGATATTTGAGTTATTTTTTGTTTTACTGTGTATACGTGTATACTGTACCTATCCTTAGAACCATTCTTCTTTTTCAGGCCGATGATCTTCCTGGCATTCCTACGCTTGGCGACATCCAGACTAAGGCCGAAGATGAGGTGAAGAAGCTGGTGACCTTGGCGGACCAGGTGACGACCACGGGAACGTCTGCAGCAACAGAAATGGCCCAGAAGCTCCGAGAGAACACTCAAGCCAGGATGCTAGATGCCGAGGCCGTGGTGAATAAGACTGTAACAGAACTTAAGGACAGCTTGGTGAATGAAGTGCAGAAAGCTGGAGGATCTGTGGACAAGATTTTGCAGTGTACCCAAGTAAGTTAATGTTATAATCTCAGTGCCTTCAAAATTAGAGATAGTCGAAATTGAAAAAATCATTAGCAAGATGCATAATATTTTTCAGTCTACACTCACTTAGAAGGTTGAAAAAATTCTTACCCATTAATACTAAATGCACCCTTGTACAAGCATTACTACTACCCATTCTATTTACGCTGATGTTTCCACGACTGATTTGAGCTGTGAGCAACTCGATAAACTTGAACGACTTCATAATACATGCATAAGGTACATTTTTGGTCTTAGGAAATATGACCACATTTCTGATTATCGTAGGCAACTGAAATGGCTCAAAATTAGACAGCGGAGAGACTATCACTCCCTCTCACTTTTGTTCAATGTACTTCATAGTCCTAACGCTCCTATATACCTGCGTGAAAAATTTCAACGCTTATCAGTTCATGGTTTACCTCTTCGTTCTGATTCTCAAGGCATTCTCTTAATACCCATCCACAATTCCTCTTTCCTCTCTTAAACAAATACGTTTATTTCTATTATTATATATCTTTAGCTTTTTTTTTAATATTGAATATGTTCTGTAACTTGATCTATAAAAATAAAACTTTTATTTTATTGGTTGGTTGGAATAAATTTCCTTTTGTCAATAAGCCCGCCAATGTGCAAATAACATAATGTATAAAAAGTTGATTAAAAAAAAAATAACAATAAAAAAAATGTTACAAAATATAAAAATTCAACTACATTATTTAGAGATTTTTCTGTGTTTTTGGTGTTTCATTTGTCTAATTTGTTTATATTTTTTATTTCTATTTTACTTTTGGTATTTTAGTGTTAGTTTCTAACCAGAAAATCTTCGAACTTCAATCGCTAGTCACTGACTAAACCACGATGCAAACGCACGTCATATTTTTGATTTTACCATAATGTGGAGTGTTTGCAGTGCTTAAACATACTTGACTTGAATAACAAATTAATTTATAAAGCACTTGTTTAAATGTACTTTTGAGGTGTCAAATCAATTACATTGTTTATGGTTTTAAACGGTTTTATGGGTTTAATCTTGAATACATAAAAAGGTAAATATTTCTTTCAATCACCCAATCATAAAAATTTTAAGAAGTATAATCTTTTGTTTTAAATTATAATTTAATGACACCATCCTATTTGGTAAGAAAGTTTTTCTGCTTATTCACTTATATTTAAAAAACAATAACGATAAGCTATTAATATAAAAATTAACATTAAGTATTATCTTAAGCAACAAAAACACATGGTAAAATGAAGAAAAGATATTGTTTTGTTAATTGTCAACAATTTCGCATAGTTAATAGGTACAAAATAATTAAATTTTCATTCTTTTTTTACTGATAATATTTTATTGATTCCAAACTTTCAAAATTTTCCATCTTTTAAAAAACATGCACTATCCTGGATTCAAACTAAAGATATAAACTCTTTTTTTCAATGATTTATTTTGTTGCCCTTAATAATAAGGAATATTTATGTGTTTTTTTAAATATTTTTTTATTTCCCTTTTTAATTACTATAAAAAAATACCATATTATCTTTTACAGAATATTTTTTTTTTCTTTCTTATGTTATACAAAAATATTAAAACTGTCCATTGTTTATTATAGGAGCAAAAATTCATTAACATTTTCTTGTATATTTTGTTTACTATTTTTCTATTGATATGTATTTCGTTGATATGTAATTATGCTTTGTTTTTTTTTTAAACTCTGTTTTATTTTTATGTTTATTGTAAGAAAACAAAAAAAAAATTTTTTTTTAATTAAAAACACTTTTTTCTTAGATGGCCCAATCGGCTCTGGATACCTTCAGGAATCAGACCCTAGAGAAACTAACTGATTGTTTAACTGAGAGGGTCGAGAAAGCTGCCGGAGTCATGACTCCCATTCTCCAAGCAACACAAGATGTCGCCACCATCATGTCCGAAGTGCAAACCAACATTGAGAAAGACTGTCCTGCCAATAATTCAACGATTATAGATGTTGGACAGACACTTTGTACTCTCTCTCTCATCTTCCAAGCGGAAGAGAAAATAGCTGCCCAAGCTTTAATAATTTCAAATAAGGTAGGTTATTTTCGCCTTGTAATCTAAGGGCCAGTTGCACCAACAAATTTAAACGAAAAGACCATGTTATGGCAAAACGTTGCATCATTGCATTGTTGTATTGTTGTATTGTTGATAAGCGTGATTTTCCTAAAGGTGGTCTGAGTTGAATAAAAAAATTAAAGATTTTCACTTTGATTCCTATTTATGACGTCATAAAGGATATCATCATCATCTTCCCTTTCCGCACCAAATGGTACATAGGGCACTGCATTGGCACACCAATCGCAACGTATCTTGATCATTTTTTTATTTACATGAAGGCAAGGTGATTAGTTTTACGCTTCAGGTACCAGTCTAGGGACTATGAAATATTATAGTGTAAAAATACCCTTTTAAATAAATAATTCATATCAACCATGTCGGGAATCGAACCCGAGACCTCTTTCATGATAGGCAAATGCGCTTACCATTACTCCACGAGGTGGACGAGCATAAAAGATATACATCATTGATAATTGCGTTTAAAAAGTACTTGTTTCATTTTAAATTTAATAGAGATGAAAAGATTTATAAAACTTTGAATATTTCATCTTCTTATGTTTCGTTTCTTTTATTTTTCTAAATTCTGTACTAAGTTAATCCCTTTTATGGACTTATATTTCTTTAAAGATCAAAAATCACTATCGGAAAAAGAGATTATAGACATATAAATATTTATTTATTTATTAATTTATAAATAATTTTACTTACATTTATTGGGACGCAAGTCTTAACTTAATTGGACTAAAGTCCTCTGTTGAGTTGAGACGAATAATATACCACAGGTACAATAGTATAGCTCGACACTCTTAGTACTTAACAGAAATATCATTTAAAAACAATACATTACACAGTCTACTCCAACATATAATATATTCTTTGAACAAAAATTCTGTAAATCTCATTACTTAGCGTGGCAATTTTTTTAAAACTTGGGTGGTAGAAATCATCCTTATTATGATGAATTGCAAAAAAAATTAATAAAATAGCGTTTTTTTTTAAACAACGGCTACGCTAAAACTATTAATAAGTCTTAATATTTTTAATACAAAATTAACTGTTATTTAATCCAAAAAATTAGCCATTATTCATCCTGCGAAGACTGGTTCTATTGATTACTGTTATCATCCGCAGGTTTATGATTGACCAACTTCTTCTTGTTGGCAATCACTTGTAAAAAGGCCTCTCTGTCTTGCGCTGCCCGGAACAACTCTTCAACACATCTCATTCCGGTCGAGTCTCTTATGCTGCGCAGCCATGACGTTTGCCTTCTGCTAGGTCCACATTGTCCCTCAATTTTGCTCATTAGTATTAGTTGGAGAACTTTAAACTTTTCTCCACGCAAGCTCTGGCCCAGATAGAAGATCTTACGGACCTTTATGCATTTTAACAACTGTCTGTTGTAATTAGCTCATCTCGGGACTTCTACATTGCTGAACAAATCTGTCCACGGTATGCGAAGCATTTTTCTGTGAAGCCACATCTCGAATACCTCTAACTGGTTCATAGTATGTGCTTTCAAATTTCAGGTTTCCGAGCCATGCAACAAAACTCACACACTAACATTAGTTAAGCCTATTAAGGCGAGAATATAATATCTCGTCCAGAGTCCTTGATCTATTTCAAACAAATAACTGTATTATTTATTCCGAACTGTATTGAGTTAAATTAAATTAACTCGATTTTTTTAACAAAAATTGTTTTAGTATGTTTAACGGCACAGTAATATTTTTATAATAGTAATACTAAATTTCTCTCTCTTCGTTTCTTTTATGTTTTCAGGTTATTGATGGATCTACTTTTATCACAAATCTTGACACCCTTCAAACCGATTTGACGGACTGTTTCGCCACCAAAACTGCTTCAGCTGTTTTAGACTCTGTACCGATTATTACCAATATTGTCACGTGTACCACTACCCTTCTGTAATTCTACCTTTCACGAAATAAAATGATCAAAAGGCTAAGTAAATTGTATTCAATTTATAGATGATATATCCTTATTTATGTATTCACGTTTATTAATTTTAATAATTACCAATAAATCAATAATGTACAGTAATTTTGTACCAATAAAAATTAACTTTTTCTATCATGCACAAAATTAAACTAGGAGAAATTATCCATGTATATAGGTATACATATACTCGTGTATTAAAATATTGATAGATGTGTTTTTGTGGTCACTGTATATAAAATATTTAACTAGTTATATTTTAATTCTTCTTTTATTACTTTTTATACGTATTTCTATAAAAAATACATATGTTTATTTTTCTTACTTTCTTTCTTTGTAAATATTTTTCCTGCACTTTTATTTTTGCCGACATTATAATATTTTATCAAATAATTGAAAATTTATAATAAATATGCATTACATATGAAGAAATGTCTTTAATTTCAATACCTGTGATTTTGTTTACACTACAACATTATGACTATTTCAGATATTTTAATTATTAATTGAATTCACAATTGTATGAATTCAATTTTCTAATTCAAATACTTAGTGAGGAATAAATTCGCAATATTTATTATAACGGATGTTGTTTCCCAGTGAATAAAATAATTTACATAAATTATATTAAAACCTAACTTACTTAAATGTCTCTTAATCATGTCTTTGATTTAATGAAGGAAATAATTAGGCATTGAATAAAACTATTGCGCATAAAATTAGCAAACCACTTTTGTGAAAACGTAAAACAATTGTTCTTTTATTATTCTAAACGTAATTACATTTTATGTTTATTGCAACATATGGCTACAATTTTATTTCATTATCATCTATTTTTATTAATTATTCAATTATTATTATAACTGTAGTGAATATATTTATTTATACAGTATCTAACAAGATGTCTAAGTTACATTTATAGGATCTGTCGGCATACATCAGTTATATATTTATTTTATTGTACGTATTATGTCGTTTGAACCACTACATTTTGGCATAAACATATTTTGCCCGCCTCATTGGCAGCACAAATAATTGAGTCTTAGATAAAATTGGCAAATATGGTCGAACGAGGTGACAATGTTTGTGCAATACAGAAATTAATTCTACGTATTTGATTTGCAGAATTCCAAATGCTTTTGAATGCAATTTCATGAAAGTCGAAAAGCCGTGCATTCCTAAAACTGACTGCCGGTGAGGCTACTCCAACATTTTTCTCAAGTTACCCATGAAATCGACAATAATCCATAATAATTCAATAAAATAATCATATGAGTAAAAAGACAAGAAAATGCATACATACATATATATTATCTTTATATATATAATTCCTCTGTACGTGTGATGTCACCGTACTCCTCCTAAACGGCTGAACCGATTGACGAGCGGTTTTCAGAGAAATATAGATATTTGCGCTGCGCGTGTTTGTAGACATTAAAATCTTCAATCGAATATGTAAAAAAGAAATTAAGAGCATAAATATTTTAATTATCATTCTACCAGGGTTGCATTCGAGGAGAATGCATTTACAAAAAAATGGAAAGATGTTGTTTTTTGTGTATAAAAAAGTTTATTTTTGAATGTTTTCAAAGAGCGTTTGTTTTTGGGGTTCTTAATCAGATTGTTTCATTGAATTCCTTATAATTTCTACGCATTCATTTGTTTTTACTGGATTTTTGGTTATACTAAAATAATATAAAATTTAATACATTTTCGAAAATCGTATTCTTACATAAGTATACCCCTCTGTTGGTGAGACGACCGGCATTTGACGTTTGCAAAAAAAATGCCATATTTGAAAAAATATTTATTTTATGTTTTGGAATCAACCACAAACAAGTACCTACCTAAATTATATATTTGAATATTAACAATTTTTTAGTTTTGGAATTCAATCACAAAAAAGTACCTAGGTACTTACTTATCAATAAAAAGTATTTTTCCAAGGCAAGCCAACGTTTGGGCAGGACAATGTCTGTCGGGTCCGCTAGTACATTTATAAGATTAAGAAACATAAGTAGAGACAATATAAAAAAGTGTACTAATTTTTTTGTTCACTCATTGCTCCAGTATGGAAATATTAGGTAGAGAGGAGCGTATAATAATATAACAAACTCTTTGTACAAAGAACCATTCTTAAAATAATACTTTTAAAATGTTCAATTATTCCAAGTTCCTAACGTAAGCAGCATTTACAGGAAAATCAATCATTTAGTTGATCAAAGACAACAATGAAACAAAAGTTAACACTACCGCGTCTTCAAAATTTTCAACCAATATGAATTTTTTTTTTCTTTTGAGATGTGGTTGCATCGCAGAAGGCTTAAGATATCTTGGAGAGACCTGATAACGAGCTTAGAAGTTTTAAGTCGAACTAGAACGAACAGAGAACTCTTAATCACCAAAAAAGTTCGTAAAATTTCATATCTGGGGCATATTATGCGTGGAGAAAAGTACCACTTGATTCATTTAATTTTGAAAGGCAAGATTGAGGGTCACAGAGGGGCTGGAAGAAGACAGATGTCCTGGCTGCGAAATATACGAGACTGGACTGGCTGCAGGACTGTGGAACAGATTTTCCAGGCAGCACAGGACAGGGAGACTTTAGCCAGAGTGATTGCCAACGTTGAGGATACCTGACAGGGCACTAAGAGAAGAAGAAGAATATGACTTTAGTAACTTCAACTTCAGAAAAATAACAGATATTAAGGCGCAAGAAAACTTTCGAGACCCCCCTACTGTTATTAACGAAATGACAGATAAAATTTAGTTAAAAACAAAATTAACGGAACACTTTATTAAAAGAAAAACAACAAAAAATATGTAAAGGACAATTTCAAAATGTTGTTTTTTTTATTTTTATTAAATTAATTATATTGATACTCGTACTCATGATAATTCATTGCAAGTCCCTCTCTAAGCACAAGAGCTTATTTCTTTTGGAGAGGAACAGTATTAAAAACAAAAACATGATAATATTATCCTAAAATATGTATTGAAACTGAAATGTACCTGAATTCTAGCGTATTAAAATAAACAAATTAGCAATATATTGTTTCTTTACTTTATCCACTTCTTCAAATCTCTCCTTTTTACCTTTTTCCGAACCTAATGGTGCATAGAAAACTGAGTTTTTCACAATACGCCGCATATATTAAGCATGTATGTACATACGAGTACATATTAAGCTAGCCGCGATTACAGATGTGTTACATTATTGAAAACGTGTTTTCATATTACATTACTTGAAAATACATTAAATTTACAACGTTATTAATAACCAGACCAACAGTGACAATCAGTATATTTTTTCAATGCGTTTATTTGTTTATCTGCAACACAGAACAAATCAAACTTTCGAAGTATCTACAGTTTAAATATTTGCACTATATGAAAGACAATAATGTTGACATAATATGACAGCGCAAATAATGTTAAGTTGGACATGATTTATTCATTTATTTACATTATTCCCTTTCCGCACCTGATGGTCCATAGGGCATTGCATTGGTGCATCAATCGCAGTGTATCTATATCATTTTTGTCAGGTACATGAACGTAAGATGACCGTCCATACGTTTCAGGTGCCAGTCCAGATACTATGAAATATTTCAGTGTAAAAACACTTTATAAAGTACAAATACGAGATGTAATTGCCATATTGTCTAATATTATCAAAGAATCCCTATACAAATCTCTAAAATTAATAGGAATTTTTGTAGACTTACGAAAAGCATTCGACTGTATTTCTCACAAGCTAATAAGAAAATAGAACGCCGTAGGCGTAGTAGATATAGGCCTATGTTGGATTCAAATCTATCTTCAAGAAAGACCACCGTGTGTAAAAATAAAGAAAACACTAAATCGTTCCTTAACCAGTTTTTGGCGAACCCTTAGGAACCGTATTGGAACCGTTACTCTTCATAATATATGTCAACGACATATTCAAACAAAAGTTTAACAAAATATATCTATATATATATATATAAATATCTTACGCCGACTACACAGCTATAATATTATTTATTTATTGTACATGGACATAACTGGAATACAGCAGTAGAGTTTGCAAATAAAGATATGCTTATTTTCAAATCTTGGTTAGATAAAAAAAAAACATACCACATTCCATTCACAATAAAAAATCTTAAAATAGCACCAAGTTCGCGCTCAGCCACTGTACCGGCTGGGCGTGAAATATAGTTCCTCCTTCCAATTCTAAAATAAGTTGTTAACTGTTAAAATACATTGAGTTAGTGTTTATAAGTGGTCAATGTGTGGACAAAAAGTGGGAAAAGAAGACTATTTATTTTATTGAATTGTTTTACACTTTATTCTTACCAAAATATGTGACAAGTAGCGAACAATGAAAACTTTCATACAACAGTAACCCTGTTGCTTAAAAATTACAAAAAAGTAAATGAAATCATTAAAACCGCTTAAGAGTTTTTGAATTTGAAGAATTTGTGACTCGAAAGTACCCAAAGTTAACTATCTGAAATACTACTACCCCTCATAATAAATTACAACAGTGCTACTGAAAGTGAACTTATGTTATTTTATTAAATTATTCAACTGTAATAATAATAATATAAAAAATAAATATTCACGATAAATTACTATCCATGATTTTAAATCGGTTTGTAGTCCCGTGGCTAGTGTTGCGGATGGATCAGAGGTCCAAGGTTCGAACCCCACTCTACCCCAACTTGATTTCCATTGTCTAATAGTGAGTTATTTACAACTCTTTTCTTTACAAGTCATTTAACTCGTTGAAAATGGTCACTCAAATTGTAATATTTGGGTAAATTATAAGAACGCTAATATTTCTTTTCTATTAAAAAAAAAAAAAAAATTAAAAATTTTTCACCCAAATATTTCTTTTCTATTATTTTTTTTTTTAATTTAAAAAAAAAAATTCAAAAAAAATCATTCAAAAAAATCCCCTTTATGATTTATGCTCAATAATAAATCCCTAAAAAGAAATTAAGTACCTATATTGATGTAATAATTGATCAGAACATGAAATGGCGTAATCATATCAACTAACAAGTCAAAAAAATACGGCAATAATAACAATAATAATAATGGTAATGGCGGTTTATTATCAAAAAATACAATTTCATTATCTACAACATGTTTTAGGTAATAGATTTTTCTGAATTATGGTCTAGCCTAACTAAGTACAACCTGTTTTAAGGCAGACATTTTTATGCATGTACATATTTATAAAATTGAGAAACATTTTTAGTAAAGACAACATAAAAGTTGACTATTCTTTGGTTCACTCGTTACTCCAGTATGGGGTTATTGGGTGGAGACGAGAGTATAATAATCGTAACAGAATGAACTCTTTGAAAGTAGTATAGATAACAATTCTTAAATACTAAAAAAAACTTTCTCGGCAAAAAACACTTTGTTCAATTAGTTCAAGTTCCTAACGTAGACAATATTTACATAAAAAAATCGAAAAAAAAAATATTCAGTTGGTCGAAGAAAACAATAAAACAAAATTGAACACAAACACATCTTTGCTAATTCCCAATTATTTAAACTTTAAAATAATATGTCATACTGAACAATTACAGGAAAAATATATTTATTTTATCATAAAAAACTTTAATAAGGGCCCCAAAGAAATTAGGTAAATAAAATATACAAATCAATTGAAAATAAAATTAAAGTATTTTGATAAATGACAATGTTTTATACTTTTATTATTAAAAATACTTTTTTTTATATTAATAACTCAGTGTAAGTTCCTCTCCAAGCACAAGAATTTCTTTATTTTTTAAAGAGGAACAGCATTAAAAAATTAAAAATAAATATTAGGTAATAAAGCTGTTCCTTAATTATTATAATTTATTAAATACGTAAGTAAAAATACATTTATAAAATTTCTTAACCATGACTCGAATTGATTCCGAGACCTCGTTTTGTGGTCAAATGGCCAGCAGGTTTGCCTTCCTTGCAATTTATTAATTGCAAACAATCTTTCGATAGTTATTTCCGTCATAACAAACTATCAATAAGCTTATATTTAAAGCATTAACATATTAGTCGATTATTATTTATTTAAAGAGGTTTTTTTACACAAAAAAAAATTTATAGTCTCTGGACTCACCTGAAGTGTACATTAATCATCTTATCTTCATGTATCAAAAATGATTAAGATAGGCTGCGATTGGTGCATCAGTGCAGTGCCAAATGCAAAAATGTTTGACCACAAAGTTAATGCTTTAAATATCAATTATATTGTAAAGTATTTTTGAATGTCTTGCGTTTGCCTTTGCTTTATTAACATGCTCGTTTTATTGTTGTCTGTTTCAGCATACAGTTTGGCCATACACTTCCCGGCAATTTCGACATGCAATTCACAAATTAAAAAGTACAAATGGAATATTTTATTTATTTTTATTTTATTTGGGAAATCAACAGTTCTACATACGTATTTATAGTAAACAAACAGATATAGTGGATAAACTAAGAACTAATAAAAGATTTCCACAAAGTATACAAAGTTACTAAAGAAAATATATTACATATTAAATGAATACATTTAAGTTTATACATACAAAAATGTTATTTTCATGTACTCGTAAATATTTTTCAATAATCAAAGAATTTTTTATTTTTTTTAAGAACAGTAAGTTATTGTAAATTGGACGGGATTAGGACAAGAATACTTGAAGAGAGGATAAGGAGGGGAAAGGAGATGTACATATTTATGAATTTGAAAACGTATTATTTACTGTAATGTTTAATAATCTGGACTGGGTTGGATCAGATCATGCCTCCATATATTAAACAATCAAAATAAACTGAAATTGGAGTAATAATTTAGTGCTCTATGCACATGAATTATAAAATATAATACAAACGACAATATACGTACATGCCTGTGAAAATGTGTAAGGTAAATATTTACTCCATAAATGTACGAACGTATTTTATCATCAAATATTAAAATGTTTGCTTTTCACGGTGCAGATGCAAAATATCGTGCATTTCTGTTTTTTTTTAATCCACGTGTTCATCAATTTCGCCTGTTTTATCTACCCATTTTTACCATAAATTGTTTATACTTCAAACCAATGAATTACACTTAGACAACTTCATCGGAAACGTTTATTCGTTTAATAAATAATACGTGGTATGCACATTTAAATGTTTTCAAACTGTTTTTTTTTTATGTATTGTGAAATACTTGATAGATGACGAAAATTAAAGTGAACTCGTTCCCAGGTATGTTATTATGTTATTGGTTTAAAAACAACCTGCAACATAAATACTTATAATAACTTCATCCAAGTTGCATTTCAGCGCGGTAAGGGTAAAAATGGTGCTATTTCATAATAATGGAAAATATATAAAAACGGCTCCTTCAATTTTTTTCGTTTTCGAAATATTAACGCCATTTTTTCTCCTAAATGAGTTCAATAGAACGGAATATTCAAAACGTACAAAATGTGGGAAAAAAAGTCGAAATCGAGCTCGTTTTTGCCAGTTCAATTTTTATTTTTTTGTAATACAAATAATTAGACCTTTCTGTTTGTTCTTTTCTGTGATGATAGGTAAAAATACATATGTATTACATCAATTAAAAAAATATTTGATTAAATACCTGAACCTAGAGTCTCACAAATAACGTTTTCATTGTTATTTATGCTATCTCGTAAAATTCGTTATTTGTTGCCTGTGTTTGCCGTGTACCCTTCAAATAGAATTAATAAAAATATTTTTAGAACATTCTGGTTCGTCAGCATTTCTCATTCCTCTTTCCCAGTGATATGTTTCAATTAATTATTTATTTTTACAACAAATTTTGGTGTAATTTTTCTATTTATTGAGTTTTGTCTACCTATAGGAATTTTAGTGTAAGTTTCTTCTTTCTGTTAAATAGTCGCTATCAGGCTTTGGTGGGTTTTTTCTGTTAGTGACTGTTTCAATTTATATTGGAATTCTGTTAGTTTGGTTATGATCATCATTTTATGTCCTGTATTTTTGTTGTCTATTGATTGTGTTCATATTGTTATTCCCTTAGAGTATATACATCTGTATATACTATAGGGGAGCGCGGGGTAATGAGAGCGGGCGGGTAATGGGAGCGATGGTGATTGTATGAAACCTATGCACATTCGGGTGACCTTAAGCACTCGGCCGTTTCTGTTAATCACCGGAAAAGTTCGCCCCATCGCATGAGCCGTTAGGGCCCTGCGTTGAGTCACGAGAGACGGTTGTTAATTTTTCGGTCCAAGTTTATAAAAAAACTGCCAGTTGCCAGCGTCCAGGCCAGGGTGAAGATAAATTCTTATTGTATTATGTTAATGCGTATTATATACCTAAATTCGTCTTCTTTCAAGTGCCATTCGTCAAATTGTGATTGAAAGTCGAATAAGATATTCGTGTTTTTAGTTTTGATGCTATCATATCAGTCCGCGGGTAATGGGAATTGTGGTACAGATGCGGAAGTTGCGGAAAGTGGGCCCACAAAGAATGTTCTGGCAACAACAGTCCAGATTCTTATATTTGTGCTTTTTGTTTGGGCCCTTAAAGGGTCTAATTTTGTTTTCGTTTAACAATTCCTTTAATAATTTAGTAATTTTCTTTTTATAATAATAATTCTTTAATAATAGAAATTTTCGATATTTATTTCTTTGTTTTGTTGAAATATTTAGTTTAAATATTAAAATCTTAAAAATTTTATATTTTCAACATGTTTATGTATATTTTTTTATACTTTGTAATTAGACATCATGTTCGTTATTACTAATTAAATAAATGGTTGATTTTTTTATTTATGTTGCTAATAGTTCTTTGTATTAACAATAAGATTAGATTAGAAGTAAAAATTATGGCTCCCATTTGCTATATGAGAGTTAAATGGGCTCTCATTACCCGCATGTATGGGGTCATGGGAGCGATTGACTTTTTATAAAATCTTTATTGTACCTTAATGCATGGCTGTAGTTGATTTATCCTGTCATGAACAAATAGTAAAATAAACCAGGTTTAAGTTACTAATCCGTAATGACAACAAAGTAAACAAATGTGGTTTTTATCAACATATTCCCTTAGTAGGCTCCACTTCCCCCGCGCTCCCTTGTATAGATGTATATACTCTAAGGTTATTCCTGTCTGTTTGTGTTGTTATTATGTTTATATAATTTGAAAATCCATGTACCTAAGACTGTAGTCTGGTAAAACGAACGCAAAATTAGGAAATCATACGATTATACCATTCTAAAACGAATGTTTTATGGTTGTAAATAAGTCAATATAATATTGTTTTAAATTGAATATTACAACCAGAATTATCTTTTTTTTTCAAAAAAAGAGAATACAATCCTATAAAAAAAAGGTTTTAACTAAAGCATTTCAATAAAAAAAAATTTTTTAAGTATTACCGAAGGCATAATTTTAAGTAGAAATAAAGGAATATGTTACAAAAATGTATGTGATTTAAAATGCTTGTATTTTTTTTCAAAACCAAAAAATCCAAATTTGGCCGCAGCCACTTTTTGTTAAATTTATTATTTTCAAATTATTGCAAAAAAATTTTGTTCAATGCTTAGTCTTTATTGAGATCCCAGATACCTTAGTTTAGTCTAAATTTGAAATGGCGTAATCTGCCGGTCTAAAAGTAAATATATTTTAGTTACATTAAACTTTTAAGTATATTTTTTAACCGAAATACCTTTAAAAAATATTGTTTTTATCAAATTTATGTTTTTTAATTTTTTTATTATTGCGCGATTAAAAAAAAAACATTTGTTTTAAAATGGCAAATCGTATGATTTTCTAATTTTGCGTTCGTTTTACCTGACTACAGCCCTAACTTGTTTTTGGCCGAATCATGTTTTGGTAGAGGGCCCTAATAAAGGAAAAAAATAATAAATTTATGACTGTTTTTAATCTATGATTTTCAAATTCCATTTTATTTAAATTCTTGAAACGTAGGTTTTATGTCAAAATTTATTATTGTTAAAAATTTATTATTGTTAAAAATTTCAATCAACACACTATAAAAATTTCAATCAACCCACTAAAAAAAATACAGTATCAATGGCGTTGCAAAGTTTCAGTAAAAAAACATTTTATGGTAATGCCACAACAGAGAAAGTCAAATTTGTAATGTACGATATGTTGCATGATGTTACTGTGTACAACCCTAAGGCAAAACGAGGTGACAGGAGAGAACAAAAAATATCTTGGAGGAATATTTGGAAACAGGTTTGTCTTTTATGTCCGTGTCCAGGCAAATAAAGAATACAATTGTGTCTGTGAAATAGAACCAAAATTCTGGGTGTGTATTCGACTTAATGGCTACTCTACGGTATAAATCTTGAAAAGGGAAATCACTAGCCCACCTCGTGGTGTAGGTACTGATTAGTGCCTTTGCCTACCATTACTGAGGTCCCAGACACGTTTACCGGTAACGCAACGTCAACGTGAAATATATATTTGGTAGGTGCTTGAAGTATAAGGCTGATCATCTCACCTTTATGTATATTACAAATTATCGTGGACACGCTGTGATTGGAGTACCAATAGCCCTGTCACAATTAGGTGCAGATAAGGCAATGATGATGAAGACTGATTATCATGTAGTTGGCAAATGTTCTAGTTATGATAAAGGCAGACTAAGAAATTGTACATTCTCAGACTAATTCACATTCTATACATTTTGCCGATTCATTGTAAATGTGACTGCACAGTTAGCCATGGAGATATAGATGGAGATTTGAGGAGATTCTGCGATAATTCCTTAATGGTCAATTGAAGATCTGACTTGACCAGGGATTTTAATATGTCATCATCAAATTTTGAAGGCTGTCCGAATTGAGGTGTATCTTTTAGATTTCTATTGCCCGATTTGAACCTCGCTAATGAACTTTTTTCTACACATGAGTAAAATATAAAGTGTTTTATTTATTTCAAAAATGTTTTTCCACAAAGCAAATACCGAAACAATAAATAATATTCTATTAGCGTAAGTGACCTTGCTGGCATTCAAGCCTTGGTTGAAAAAAAATGACATACAGTGCCTAATGTGTCCTTCACCAATTCCTTGTATAGAGATTTCACCTTTAACAATAATATAGATTTTATTACTCGTAAATAATGCTGAACAATATTTTGACGTGTCTAGAAACAAACTGCACTTGATCAGCATATCATACATTATGTTTGGAATTATTCTATAACACAATTTTTTTTAAGGAAAAGGATAAGGGAATTCCATGCATTTCATCATTTGTGTATGGAAGACCCAAAAGAAAACAGTACGACTATTCAATCAAAGAGTTTTGCAGAAAAACGGGTAAATTTATATTTTTAAAATTCGTAAGGAAGGAAATATTTGTTAAATCAATAAAAGCAACTTTATGGGGACAAAAATTATAAAACCATTCTTAAAATACTTGTTTTCAAAAAAATTTAAGTGATTTATTATTGAGCTAAACAATATTTTCTTTTAAATTGAATTTTTCAAATTGGCATTTGTTTTTTATATCTTTTAAACTAAAATAAGAGAAAACTTAAGACAAATAAGTACAAAGTATTTATATTCAGAGTTTTACAACTTTAACGTACCAAACGATTTACGGATCTGAAAAGAGGCCATGAGACCTTTAGAACAGATCCGGGTAAGTGGAAGGGGCTGTCAATGTACCAAAAGGTGCATTAAACTTTATGAGTGCGTAAATATTTAAGTCATTTTCCGACTTCAGATATTAAGCAAATGCGGAGAGTTTTTTCAAGATGGCAGCCTACTATCCTCCAAATCCTACCACTATAATTAGAGGAGTAAGATGGAACATCCCTTTTGTACATAACAATCAAGCCAAAAATAAGCAACTGCCGTCTTAAAAAGACTTGAGGCCTTTCTTCCATTGGTGAAAGTAAATAATAGTTCTCTTAAAATACACAAACTTATTACATGTTCATATTTTTTATTGCAGAGGATAAAGAGTACAGATCGAAGAGACTTTCAGATGCATTGGAGTGGGCTTTACCATTAGATGTTTCTAGATTCACTCCATTGTAGTTTTACTAAAACTAAACATGTTCATCAAATCATTCAGCAAGGTTCAAATCACAATTTAAAAATGAATATTGTGAATGAATAATTGTGTACACTTGTGCAGGAATTTGTATTTTTCGTCTAGTACCTACATACATTAAAAAATAAATAACAAAGGTACAATGTTTCATATTGTAGTATTATACAATATAAAAATACATATTTCCTGTGTGGAATTAAAGAATAAACTCTTATCAAAATTAATTAGTGCACATGTACTGTGATAATTAGTTAATTTTTAATAAAACCAATTAATAAATTCATTTAAACCAGAGTACCGGGTATTCAATGTTTACGTCGAAACCAGAAAGCACAAAAATAATACTTAAAGCATAACGAACAATCGAATGGTCTTAATAATTTAGCTGTTTTTTCTTACATGTATTTTTATATACATGTAAGACGAGTTTTTGCTTTGAATTCTTTGTTTATTGTTATCTGGCAATTTATTAAGCACCGTGTTCGTTTTTAAAATATTTTTGCACTACATTTGCGAGATATCTATAAATGTGCCAATCGCTACATGTATTATTTAATAATTGCTAAAATTCCTATTAATTATCCAAAACCACATTATTTATTGTACAAAATGAAAATGCCCAAATGTGTCTGAAATTGAATTTATTTAATACATGAATTAGTTACAAAGTACAGATAAGGAAGACAGATATAATTAAGCAACATAATATACATAAAATAAAGCAAACTGTCGACTGGAAAAAATATTTTATTGATCAGAGATGTATATTATTTAGCCTCGATTTAATATTCGAAAATATTAATTATGTTGTCACGCCTTAGTCAAATTCCTATATTAATCTTACACATTTACATTATTCCTTAATGACATTATTTCATATTATGCAATATATCAACCTAACCCACAAAATAATGTATTGTTTCCTTTTAAATAGGAGTTAAACATTTTCTCAGTATTTCCTCCATCTTTCACATATCCGTACCAAGAGATGCATAGGGCATGGCATTGGTAATAAACTTTTCTTCATGTTTCTTAAATGCTGTTTTTTACCAAATATAAACATACTTAACAATTTTTTGTAAGCATTTTAAAAATGAAACCTGAGAGTTCTTGAGATATAATGTTACTAAATTATATTTGAAAATATTTAGGAGTACTATTTTCGAAATAAAGTTCGCCATATAAATATTGTAATAAAATATGAGAGCAATCATTACAATTTATGTTATATTATGGATTAAAATCACAGTATATTTTCCTCGTACCTCATGAGATGTGATACAAGGTTATCGTGAGTATTGTGTGGATAGTTAGAAACAGCTACTTTTCAAACTAAATAAGAACATCTTTTTGTATTTTTCAAGCAAACTCAGAATCTCAGGGCAGTTTTTACAACCAAAAATAAGTTATATACGTATTAGGTATTAGTATAATTCATAGGTGATTTTCAAACACCACTTTATTTAGAAGAAATGTTACTATAATACACTTTTAATGAATTAAATAAAATCAGTTAATGTTATAAGTACAAGATTGATCCTAAATTACATGAAATTTATTTTACACATAAAAAGGCAAAGCAAATTTGTGTTAGTCATTCTCAAAACTCGAGTAAATTTATCTGATGAGGAAGTTCAGTGCTATGCGAAATTGGATATGCGATAAAAATTAAAACATTTAATTGTAGGGTGAAATTTCTCAAAAATGTATGAAAAAAATAACAAATATGGGTTTTAATAAAAATGAACTACTTTAGTCATAAGTTCTAGTCAACAACTAGTTAGAAAAGACAATTGATTATGTATTTTGATATATTTCCAGTTTCCAGAAAATAATGTTTAGGGTGTTTCAATACGTACGGGGTTCAGTTTTTAAATGTCAGTTCAGTTTTTAAAAGGACAACTCACTGACGACAACTAGTGACTTCAAATTACAAAACTTCAAAAAATTAGAAATGATAATACAATACATAAAAATAAAAGTTTTACTGCTAAGTTTACAGTCCACTAACAAATAAAAAATATTTAAAAAACCGCTGAACTTCCTCTTTTACCTAGCTCATTTTTTTTTTCATATTTCTAGTAATCAAGTTGGCAATTCTAATTTTCGCTACCAAATAGAACTAATACATATATGTACTTTTGCCACAGATCAGATTATAAAGGTAGGAATTATTTCGCTTTAAAAAATGTTTGACCAGGTAAATTAGGAAAACGCCTAGTTGTCTTGGGCTGTAAGATGAATTTAACAGTTTTTATGTAACTACCTACCTAATGATACATATTATTTATCTTAGCTGAATGTGTCAATGAAAGCCGCTTTTAAATAAATAAATTCTTCTAATTTACTTGGACAAATCTAATCAACCTAGAAGGAAAGTGCCCAAAAATTCAGGTAAATTAGATCCAAGTAAATCAGCAAACATGACTGATATTTTTTTATATTTTCAATAAGTAACTTTACCTGTCACAATTCAAACTATACCAATACACACATGTATTGAAGAATTTATACTCTATTTGTTATCTAAGATACGTAAATCCCGCTAAGTAGATTTTATACTTTCGTGGACATGGTACTCCAATCGGACCATAAATCAATGTACCGGGAACACACTCCGTGCTGGCACATACCTGTCTTCCAAAATAGTTGGACATTGCCTGAGAGTCTATCATAGGCGGGGAATAGTGCTCGCTGGGTAATTTCATTTCAATACAGGTCGTATTTCGGTTCAGTTTGAGTAAATTAGATAATGCGTTCCGCGGACACTTACCTTTGCTTATATAACTTTGTAAACAGGTGGCGGACACCACAATTTGATAGAGTATTCAGACTTTTGGTATTTTTTAGATTTTTTTTTTGGCTTAAGTTAATAGTATTGACAAATAAAAAAAACCACTGAACTTCCTCATTAAATACATTCTCATATGCAGACGCGTAAAAATTGAGAATGACCCTAGAATAAGTTTTTTTTTTCAACATAGGTACCTAATTTCAGATATTTGTTTATCACACCATACACATAAAATTATACATTAATATAAAGTTGTTTTAACTGCCTTATTAGGGTAAAAAACCCCATTCCAAGCAGTCAAAATATAAAAACAACAATCAAAAAAATATATTAATCATATGAACGTACTTTTTTTTATGTATATTGTAATTTAAACAAAAATACTGTCAAGAAATAGAAATTCAGTACTGTCAAGACCGATATAAGTATAAAGCCTGACATAAAAAGTCGGTAAGTGGTTATATACAAATATTTACAAACATTTATTGAAATGTTTGACCACATAGTTAATCAATGTCAGATTTCATTTTTTTCTTGCCAACATTTTGTAGAGGGTTGAAGTCGATTAAAATTACACATATTTAAAAAAAAAATTATACACTTTACATATGTGAGTGTTTTTTTTTTAAATTCAAAATAGTTTCAAACACCTCAAACAGTTTATTATAACATCACAAAATAGCTGTAAAATTACTCTGCTCTAATGTTGTGATTTACGACATTGACCCTTTTAGCCACAGAAATATAGGGCCAATAAAATTAAACAATTTTATTCCTACCCCAATTTTTGTTCATTAATCCTACAATAATGTATGCATATGTTTTTTTATTTTTGTGAAAAATAAAGAATGCTTTAAATAAAAAATAATTAGCACAAAAAACAGAACACTGCAAATAAGTAAAAAGTATTATTTTATATTAATTTAATTGCTTTTATTTTACACACACTTTTTCCCATATTTTAGATGGCACTATGAGTCCCACCATTTTAGTTTATATGTGACATTATACTGACTCAAATTCAAACCGAGGCCTAACTGTTACGTACACTAACTCAAACAGTGAATCGACCCGACCAACAATAGCGAAATTACACAAACACGCTTTTAACATAAATCAGTTTTCCTCAGATTAAAAAAAATATGTTGTCAAAGTAATGCACTACTGGAGTTAACCTCATTATAAATTATAGGTAGGTACTATTAATTCTGATTTGGAAAAAAAATCTTTACAACACGGACTTTGATGGGCTTTATTCTCAAAATGGAACAATATTAATGCATATGAATACAATTATTTTATTAAAAATATATTTTATCAATAATTATTGACAAATGACTATATGAAAATAAATCTGTAAAACCTAAAGAATATCTTTTGATATAAGTTAATAAAAAGTTAGTTAATTAGAAAATGATCTAGCATAATTATTATTACAACAGAATATTATGCAATGGAAAAGAAAAATAAAACAATTTTTGTAATTTAATTTGATTCGGCTTACTGCAGTTTAAATTTATCTCAGGGGTAATAGATTTTAATCAATTACTTTCAAAGAAGATGTTTTAAGCTCGTCAAAGTTGTATTATTTTGTGATTTGCAGAGTTACCTCTGCAATACGAGAAACTAACTAATTCGCCTTGTTTTGTATTTAATTTTGGCATTCCAACATCTACAAAAGCAAAGTACTAGCAAGGTGTGCGCTTTATAAAGTCATATAAATTTGATGCAATAACTCACCCCTTTCTAACAAAGATCGTCAATGTAAAAATACCAACAAAATAATACAGTAACTCATAATAAATGTCAAATTATTAGTTTATTTTACAATCTTCTACTTAGAAGAGGCTGATATGGTAGGTATCAAGCGTCAGATCACATTTTATCACTTACATTAAGAGACATTGAAATTGAAGAGCGATTGTCAAAATTATAATCATAAATACTATATTCTTTCAATAAATCACAGCTAATATATCTCCGTGACAGGGATTTATTACAAATGATTGAAAACTAATGGTATGAAAATTTACATCTACATGATTAAAATTAAGATTATCTAGATTCAGGTTTTGGTTTAGGAGGTCTAAAGCCCATGGTTTTTTTCTTTTTTTTTTCTTTGGAGCTTCCAGCTTGAAATGTTTTCCAGCTATCCACTCTTGTTTGTCGAGATTCCTACAATTTATTAATGAATATTAATTTAACAATAAAACACAATTAAACCTTTTCCAAATCAATGTGAAATGCAAGAGTATTAAATCAATCGGGAAATATCACATACTACGAAAACCAATAAAAATATGTGAAATGGATTAAGAAAAATTAATTGTATTTTAAAAAACAATATGGATGTCATTTATAATTTTCAAAATAAAATTGCTAAAAAATACGTCCCCACGAAAACGCGGCATGTTTGCCCTTAACAATTATGACATCAAGATTCGTGACGACTTTATATTGAAATTTAAACGGTCTCAAACAAAGGTCAAAATTTAACCGAATCATGACATATTAGGGGTGTGACCAATGCAATGAACCTTTTTTGCAGAAATTGAAATTATTAATTAAAAAATATTTATGCTACTAACAGGTACAAAAAAAATTTTTTTTTTACTCAACTGTATTTCATAGACCCTAATTGCAAAAAAATATATATATTTCTTTATTACTAATAAATATATAAAAAGAAATCCATCGGAACCTTTTTTTTCAACATACAATTGTAAATAAAATATGTATAAAAAGTAAAAAAAAAACATTAACTTACTTCGAAATTTTTTGCCCATTCTTTTTGTAATGATTTTTGTTCTTCATCTTCAATTTCAGCTTCCCTCTTTCGTTTTCTCTCTTCCATGTCTCTAGTTTCCAGGTGTTGACGTTTTCTTTCCATATCAGCAAAAAGCTAGAAATATATTTTAAACTAGCTTTTATCAACAGCATCGCTTGCGTGGCATTAGGGAGAAATCAGTCAATTAATGAGTTAATTATTAATTTAACAATAAGAATTTGAACAATAAGAATTATATATTTTTTTGGGATAAAAAGTAACTTGTATCAATTTCCGGTCCTCCAACTACCGCTATGCAAAAAATACAACGGTCCGTTATTCTATGGCGACGTAGCATCGTTGATCTCTTTTAATATAAATTCATTTTTCTGCTAAGAATTTATTTTCCATTATGATTTTTTTCGAGGGAGTTATTTTGGGATGAAAAGTAGTCTATGACACTTCTCGGCCCTCTCTCTGGCTATCCTTATGTAAAAATTCTAGTTGATCAGTTGCTCTGTTGTGACCTGAAGGAAACATAAACAAACAGAAAAACACACTTTCGCATTTATAATATTAGTATGGACATCTTCTGTAGAACACTAATTTGAAACTAAATCATAACTTAAAAATATAATTTTCTTATATTTTTTTTTTTTTAAATCTGGTTTGAAACTGCGAAACAATTTTTTAATGTCGACATGTTGGTTTGATTCCCAGTGAGATCTTGATGAAATAATTTATGATGATTTTTCTCAAGCCAGCGTGAGCCCTTCATTTTGTGCTGCAATTTCCCACTGATATTGAGCATTTATAAGGCTTATTATTAAGGGTTATACCTATTGTGGTGAAAATGAAATGTATAAAGCACTATAGGAGTCAATTTTTTAAGCCAAGACGTGATTCAATTACCGGTGAGATCATAATAATTCAATGATTTTTCTCAGGCCTAGGTGAGCCTTCCACTGTGTAATCTTGCAACTTTCCACTGCTATTGAGCCTATCACCATCATCAAACCCATATCTGCACCTGGTGGTGCATAAGGCCTATGGTGACACTGTGTTGTTAAATCAAATGCAGCGTATCTCGATCATACGAGGTGTGTTCAGAAAATAATGGGAATCTTTTAATTTCGCGGGTTTGGAGAGTACGATTGTCATTTTTTAAAATTATGTTGGTATACATGCCCCTGAAGTACGCTAAAATTTTCAGCTGTACTCATTATTTACATTATCTGTGACAGCCACTAAGGTTAGAGGTGAGCTCGGCGATTTTTGTTAGTTAAAAAATATGGATCAAAGAATTTGTATCAAATTTTGTGTAACAAATCAAATAAAGTGTAACAAAGTGTGAAATGTAAACAAAGGCCTATGGTGAGTCTGCTATGAGTAAAACGAGAGTTTACGAGTAGTATAAGCATTTCCAAGATGGCCGTGAAGACTTTGAAGATGACCCGGACACCCCAGCACATCAACAACCGATGAAAACGTGGAAAAAGTTAATGAAATGATTATGAACAATCGCCGAATCACAATCAGAGAAGTCGCTGATGATGTTGGCATATCGATTGGCTCATGCCATGAAATAAATTTTTTCGAATGTTTTGGGTATGAAACGCGTGGCAGAAAAATTAGTTCCAAAATCTTTGAATTTTGAACAAAAGCAGCGGCGGATGGAAGTTGCTCAGATGTTAATAAATGATGTCAACAACAATGCAGAATTACTGAAACGTGTAATAACAGGTGACGAAACATGGGTTTACGGATATGATGTCGAAACTAAGGCTCAATCGTCCCAGTGGAGCCATTCTGGATCGCCAAGACGAAAATCGCCGAACACGTCTAACCTTAGCAGCTGCCAAATTCAGACACAAACCTATTGTGGTGTAGAATAAATGTTTGAAATTAATTGCTAAATGACACTAATCTTACAGACCCAAAGTTAAACATAAAAAAGTATCCTGTATTTCACTACATAATTATTTTTGTGTTTTAAGAGCTTAAAATTATCTCAAAACCGGTAGGATTACTATCATAAGGATGTTTTTTTTATTTTTTTAATTTTAAATATTGAAATGGGGCACACATAAACATATTCTTATGCGCGCTCTTATAATATCATTGTAAATACATTTAATTTATAAATTGTTTAAAACATACGTCTTAAACTTCAGTTTGAATTTTAATAAATTGCTTTCTTCATAAATGATTTTTTCTATGTTGTAATAATGTATGTTTTTACTACGCTAAATAAAATTGAATTTTGTGGATTGTATGTTAGGTATAATTGAATTGGAATACACACCTTCATTGTCATAACGTATATAGCATGCTTATACTTTTGAGGGTCGTCTTCGGGTATGCCTTCTGCCAGTTTACCCTCTTTTTTAAGTTTTTTTCGTTTTTCCTCTATCTAAAATATTTATAGAACCCAATTCAATATTTGAATCATTACTTTAACGATAAACACAAATTTAAATAATACGTATATCAATCTTCATAATTATAAATAATGTAATATAAAATTTTTACAACAATAATAATGACATGTGTAAATAGTACAAAAACACAAAATACCTAAGAGTAATAATTCTATAGAGAAGCCCTTAAGCTCTATTGCATAGGGCAAAAGCGTTCCTAATTTTTGGTTTGGTTTTTAATTAAACAACAAACGTGTAATTAATGGTTTCAGTTTGCACTTGCAATTCTCAATCCAAGTACCTGTGGCCCGTTGTATTGCTGTAATCTGTAGCTAACTTCATAGTCAATAATCATAGAATGGTTTTTCTCCGTATGGGCGACTCTATTAGGTTATTTCTCTAAGCAAAATATAATATTTTATATTAGCGATGATATGAAAGCCCGTAACAGTGACCTAGAAATTTTCTTTGCTTTTGCAACTTTTCTTAATTTAATTATCTAAATTAATTTTATAAATTTTTTGTCACTACATCAATTTTTTATTTTCTATTTCTTATTTTCTTATCTTCCACTTACCCGTATTAAAAAAAAAACGGAATGTAAATTTCTGTTTTTATTTTATAAGAAAGCACTTTCGCTATCCAAGTGACTCGCACTTCAAAGTGTCAGATATTACAAGAAAGTAAATTAAGATCAGCAGTGGTTACACACGTTGGTACAGGCAATTACCCAACTGACAACTACAATCTACAATAATACTCCAATAGCTATGTAATTTTTTTTTTTAACTGTCAATATTTTCTTAGCACAAAGGCCACTCACTATGATAGTAAAACTGTTTATTTATATCCTTACGCCGCCGTAACCCAAGAAATATTGTAGCGCTGTAAAACTAAGAAGAGTGTTGATCTTATTATTTCTTCATGAAATTGGTTATGGAGAGCCAGAGAGGTTAATAGATAAGATACATTAAAGCAAACGCAATATCTTGTAGAGCAGAAAAGTTTCTTTCAAATGACGAACCTTTACCATTTTGTTTTACTTTTAGGGCTCATTTTTAAATTTGTAAAAAACGCATACAACTTATGTAATATCAATATGTATAGATATTAATGGAACATATTAATAAATAAATAATGTCAATGTCTTAACTTTTAAATATACATACTTATATCTTGTAATTTATATCTTGTCTGACTTGAAACAAGGTTCGTGTCCCAAATAGCTAGATGTTATATGAGATAAATAATATGACTCCCAAAATTTTTTTGCTGTTCTAGATTAATTTAGGAAAACCTGTATTTAAATCAATGTTGTTACCATGTGATCTGTCCTGTCTTTTGCTTCTTCAAATACATCCAAACATTTTTGTCTTGTATCCTCATCTTGTAAGGTTTTCCATGCTTTGTTGACAATCTCAAATGCTTGATGGGCACGCTCAGAATCATCCTAGAAATATACTTAGTTTTGACACACTTTTAGTAGGTGTGAAGATAGTATTGATAGATTTAAATACTATTGACTTAGTGACAGATGAACTTAAGTAGTGAATATTTTTTAAAACCGTAATTCAGAACTGCATGATTATCAGTTACAAATTTCATATACAGTCGAACTTGGTTATAACGATTGCGGGAAAAGCAATATTTTGGATATAATGAGCACACATTTCGTCGCAATGGGGAAACAAGGTTCTATCTGACAAAATATGTTTTTTACATTGAACTTTTATCATACTTTTATTTAAATATCGGTTCTATGCGCATCAAAATTTTAAAGAAAAATGAAATCAATCTTTAATGATTATTAAGTTTATAAAGACGAAATTAGTAAAAATATTAGATAAAATAATGTCTTCATTTCAAACTTTCATGTCTCAAAAAAGTATGAATCCATGTAGAACCATATTTCCCCAACGCGACGATTAGATGACATTTTAGTTTGTGGTTTTCTCGACCTACTTCTCAGACAAAAAAAAATATTGATAGAAAAATATAATAGAAAAATATTTAAAACAGTTCAGCAAAAACTCTTTGACCGTTTAAAACATAATTATAAGAACCCAAGTAATAAAATCCAAATGAGGGACTAACTCAGTACCGATGCCGCTGGGCATCGGGATCGGTTTATGCTTATGACTATGTAAGTGTCTTTAATGGTGTTTTCGCTGACAACATTGACAAAGTATCACACGTATAGTTGAAATTGTGAGTAAAAATTCCAAGCTTTGTAAACTTAGTAAGTACGGGCTCAGAATCTTACAAAAATTTACAATTTTTTTGTACTTTACGAATGTCATCCTTGTTTTGGGGGTTTTTACAGTGTTTTTCTTTTATTAAATGTTCTATGGTCGATGCATATTGAACATAACTAGTGGGTGATGTCAGATAAGTTAAAACCTAGCCCTTGAATGGTAAACATGACTGCTAACAAGCAGAAGTATTTCAGTTTGTAAAATAGAACATTTCGAGAAAAATGTGTAAAAAGTTTTCTCTATCCTTATCCACAGTATCGACATTGTGTAAAATAGGATTATTTATTTATCTGCAATTAAAATTTAGAAAGTGGTATGTTTGTAAGCATTTATTATAATTTTCAATAGTAACAATATGTAATGGTGATAGGATTTTAAAAACCTTCCTCTGGTATAACGAGTAACAATCAAATTCAGTCGGTCCCATCTTCCTCGCAATAACCAAGTTCGGCTGTAATTTAATTGAGAACACGTACAAACAATAATATAGTAATAAATTAGGATAATTAGTGTTCTAATGATTACTTTGGGCTAACTCTGTGAAGGATAAACATACCTGATTTTTGTCTGGATGTACTAAAATAGTAAACTTTCTGTATATTTTATTGACTTCTTCAATAGGTGTTGCAGGGTCAACTTGTAGAACTTCAAACGGATTTAAATTGAAATATGTAGAACCTGGCCTTAAAAGCCTCTCTATTTGTTGTTTAGATGTGAGAACAGAGTCTCGTTTTTCGATTTCCTTTACCTGTAAGCAAAAGATAACACAACAATGAACCTAACCTAGCATTTCACAGACACAAGTGGTTTTGTTGTATACACAAATGAAAATAAACCTCGGAGTAGAATTCATTGAAATTTTCTTCTTTTTTAGGTGCCACATTATTAACCGCTGAACCAGACATTCCTCGAAATAGTTTAGAAATGTCAGATATTATATCGCACAGAAAACCAAAAACAATGCGAGTCGCTTGCGTCAATCGCGATGAATTACGTGAATTTTTTGCTTACTCTATGGAATACAAAGCGAACTAATTTATGAACGATTTTCTAATCCTTGACTTTGACTTCAGCAGTGTGCAGAAATGTTTTATTCGGTGGTTTGAGTCTTTACTGAACATTTGTCATAAAAAATAATCTACCACTACATACCGCAAACTTCTTTTTTATGCGTTTAGTATTTTTAATGTAGACATAAAAGTATTATCATGTTATATTTGTATTGTTTTTTTTTATACGCTGATTACGATAATTCGCACTTAAGGTGCTCTGCATTAAATGGAGACGTTATTTAATTTTGTTTTTTGTTTAGACAACAACAGCAAGCAACAAAATAAAATAAAACAACAGCAATAAAACATCACAAGAAAAACATAAAATTAAGATAATTAAGTTTTCCACGTATATTGTCAATTGTCTATGTGAAGGCAAGGTAAGAAAGAACTGCATTATAATATATAATATTTTACTATTATAAATATTGTTACAATATTTTTTTGGTAAAACCTTAGAGTATATACATATTATCTAGGGGTAAAACGGTATTAGTCTTTGAGTATAGATGTATATACTCTATGGTATTAGTGTTAAATAAATAATATTTTTAATATTATTTAAAAAAGCTCTATTTTTTTTATCAAACGTGCATTTTATTTATTTACTATAAAATACTTAAATAACTTACGTGCTCTTTCTTTAAAATCGTGAAAATTGAAAATTATTTTGTTTTGGAAAAAAATCAAAACCTTCAGGTAATATAAAAACAAATTACAATTTATTTACATACTTACCTCTTACCCTCGGGCGTATTTACAGCTTCAACCTGGATGGTTAAAAAAAAATGTAATGTTTTGATGCTCCAATTTTGTGAAAATCACCTCACGATCAATGTACAATAAATATGTGTCTTTGATTGGAGGGCCAAAGTCGTAAATCACAATAAAACAGGAGAGTAATTATTCAGCAATTTTGTAGCGTTTTAATGAATTCTTTGGCTTTTTGATGACGAATATTAATAATAAAACATTACCACATAACTTTGTATGTGTGTATATAAAAAACAAGAATATTAATCATAAAACATTACCTTAATTATGTGTGTGTGTAAAAAATCATAAATATACATAATAATCGACATCGACCCCTCTACAAAATATTGCCAGGAAAAATATGAAATATGGCATTGGCCCTTTTAGGGCCAAGCCCCAGAAATATTCCAACATGTCTTGCAGCTGCGGAGCATGTAGACTGTAGGCGGTTGGAATTCTAGTTGCTAACAAGCAAGCAAATTATTGGAAACATCCAATAATTAAAATAAATTCTACAATCAGATTAGTGACCAACTCTATGTGCTTATTTTACAGGATATGTGATCTAAAATTATAGGATTTACGCCAATATAAAGTAAAAATATCGGACACCGCATTTTTTATGTACATTTTTGTTTTATAAAAAAAACATGTAAACGTTTACTTAATGTAAAAATTTGCTTCTTAATACAATCAACCAAAATAAATTATCTCAGTTTGTTAAATAACAAACAAAAAATTGTATGAAAATTGGGAACAAGAATGGTAACATCGTTTAAAATGGCAGTATTCTCAAAATTCTGCCGGACTTTATGTTTTCCAACCAATAAAGTGATTTCTTGTGGTAAAATGTCGACCTTTTATCAATAGTTGATTAAAAGACCGCTATTATACCTTGAAAAATGATGCATTTATCATGTGTTCCGCCCTCATAAGCAAAAAGGCTGTTATTTGCAAATGTCACATTTTGACACGATCAAGTCTTTGATCTCTCATAAATCTATATCTTCATAAAAATTCACGCTTTTAATTATGTGCCTACCATAGAACTAAGAATAGTCCAGAAACCGCATACGCGCATCAAAGAGAAGGCGACTTAACTACTCTTAAAAGAGTAGTTTTACGTTTTGACCCATTAGTTTATTTGTAGACGTCGGTCAGTACGCAACTCCCGATTTGAATTCAACTATGCCGTGTTGTGTCGTTTTAAAGTGTAGAAATACTGCTGAGATCTTTAAGAAACAGGATGAGATCACATTGCATGTGTAATTAGCAAATGCATGTGTAAGTAACAAGTGCATTACTGAAAAATTGAATTATTTTTTCCATTTGTCAGATTATCAAATAAATCAAAATGGACATTTCGTTGGTGTTGCCAAGGTAGTAAAAAATTTTACCCTACTTTGCTCATCTAGTGAGAGAACTAATGTAAATTGGATCTCGGATTAAACAACGCCGTGGTGGACATTTGACCGACATTATCTTTAAAACATCAAATATTATTTAACATTATATTAACATATCCGTTTTATGTAAAATAAAATTTGTTTTAAATTTTTAGTTCACAGTTCATTAATTCAATTACTCGTATTAAATGACCCTTCATTTATCTATTCTGTTGCGTCAATCAAAGTTTCCGCGTGCACAATAAAATTTTACAGAAATTAACAATTTCTTTTTTTTTTTACCTTACATTTGTGTTGTGATTATATTTTTTCCTATCTGGCAACATTACGCGGTGACTTCACTAATGCGCGCGGCGAAAGTGTGGCAGAGTGGGGAGATTTTTCGGATACAGTTCGGTGTATTCAAATATGATTCTACGCTCCTTCTGGACTATTCTTAATTATATGGTGTCTACGTAAAATTGATGAATATTTCGATCATATTCACATTAAAAAGTACAAACTATGAGGGATCAAAGACGTTTGTGTCAAAATATGACATTTGAAATGAGTTAATTACATACATTTGTTGTAAGCGCGCACACCAAGTACATAATAAATACGGGTCCATGTAGGGTCCAGTATTCTAATTATTAAAATACGGGACACGGCCAAAATTATTGCTAAAATACGAACGTTTATTTCATTTTATTGTATTGAAATAAACGGCACTTGGTGCTTTTTACATATTAGTTGCGTTTACAATAAAATACATACATGTAAGTGTAATTATAAGTAAAATGTAGTATTTAATACAAACTAAACAGTTATTTACAAATTAAGAAGTAAAAAAAAAACTCTACAGTTTAAAATTATATAACCAGTTATAAAAATATTGATAGAAAAGAAAATATTTAGTCATAGAAATATTTTGAACCTGTAAAAAAAACTAAGAAATCAATGCAAAGAAATTAAAACAATTTGGAATTGGAACACACGATAAAAAAAATAATTTGATGTTTTATTATCTAAAGCTACTACTTAGGTAACTAGTATATACATAAAAATACATACTGATTTAAAACATTGATAATGTGAAATATTTTGTGCTTATAAATAAAATCGAGGAAAGAAATGAAAAAAGAAGAACATTAAACCTGAAATGAAATTTAAACCATTATGAACAAAACTAAATTATAAAAAAAATGTTACCTAGAACTATTAGGTACTAGCTTCTCCTACCTGTGAAATACAGCAGAAGGGCCGTCCTGTATATGTCACCAACGTCTTAGTACATGTTACCTATCATGTGAAGTCTATTGATGACTGCATTTTTAACATATGAAGTCGAAGTATTGTTGCCACAGTATTGGTAGGTTTGCCGAGTTGTCCTTTTCGGTACATTATAATTAATTAGTGATAAAATTGCATGCTGTAAAATACAAGACAATTAGTCATCCTAAATCAGATACATTATGAGAACGTCCTGCGGCTACTGAGCGCATGGACGGTTTGAAATCAAGTTCGGGTTTACATGATTTTAAAATTGACCGTTTATTTTATTTAAAAAAAACCGAAGGGTTTTTATTTAAAAAAATAATCGTTTTCATATTGCAGCTAGATTACAATTCATCCTGCAGCTACATAGCGCATGGACGGTTGGAATTCGAGAACCTAGTCACGAAATTTTAGTACGATATAATAAATTAAAATATTAGTACATAAACATCACATTTGGAATCTAGATCATAAAGAGAGTTACAGAATTAACATTTACTAGATGTGTAAAAGTAGATATGTATAGGAATTTTAAAAAAACATAAACCTTTTATGAAATTTATTAATAAAAAAATTAAAAAAATATAAATGTCTTCCAGATGCAAAGTGCGTGGACGAGAATTCTAGCAACCTTAAAATGATATTACAATTTTTATGTAGATTTTGAGTTTTTGGTGCCAATATTTGGACATTTCTGTAAAAGTTCACTAAGGTTTTTTGTAATTTCATTCAATGCATAGAAAAATGGTACCTAGAACTTATTTTTTGAATAAATTTAATTGCCAATAAAACAAAATTATTAACCTAGTTATATCTTACAAACGCGAAAATGTTGATAAGTGTGTTCCATCTATTGGAGTTGTGCAATCGTCAATCCACAATTTACGTTTCAAATAATATTATATTTTCAATTAAGTACACCCTTTCTTTTACATTTGTAAGAGAAAAGTTATCATATATCCAGTTTAGAAGTTTGCCAACTTAGTTCTTACTGCGAAGCTTTTAGTGTGTAGGTACTAGGTAGACAATATCATTATGTATCGCAGATTGTATAGATAGGTACTCTCCCAAACTAAAACCATCCGCTATTTAAGTTGGTATCGGATAACTTGTTCAATCGCCAAATTGGCTGACTCGCCCATATCTGCCAGGGTTGTCACCCATCCACGGAATTTACTTTTATTGTTACTATCTTGTTCTACATTACCGGGATTATGTTGCCTAACGGATACGTGTGTGCATACGAGCGTATGTAACTCGAAAACGTTATGATTTCGCTGGCAGAAACCTTTCCCAGAATTATTTAGGATACGTTCCCTTTCAGTCTTTTACGCGAAGATTGAATTTTCCCCGCGATTTCCGCCGAAAAGATTCGTAAAACTGTCGCGATCGGATGATTAATTTTTATGTTATAAACTCACGGTTGAAAAACTGTATTTCTGTAACACATTGTTTTAGGGTAGACACCGCTAGCGTAGTATCTACGTGTATAGCTACAGCGTTACTGCCTAAATTTATATTATTTTATGCCACCCGTGTTTAATAGAGCCGTACTCTACTATTTAATTTAAATATAGAATTTCAACTTAACGACATAAATTTTATCAAGTTTTGATAAATTAATAAAGAAAACGTGTTCATTTTTTAACAATAAACTTGCATACATGTGACACAAATACACTTACTCTCAATATTGGTACCTATTATTAAATTATTATTTACATCAGAATGAAAACTTCTATTTTGGAAATCTTTCATAAAAGCATTAATTAAATGTGTTATTTTTTTTTATTAAATATAACTTACATAAAAATTACATGCTACAAAAAGTAATATAAAAATGATTAAGAAAACGATGACAAACATCAAAATTAAAGCATTTTTACTGTAGAACTATTAGAAATAAGATAGCTAATCATTGATAGGGTATCACGATTTATACTTCCGCCGTTTGGACCTAAAAGGGACAATGTCAGATTTCGTTTTTTACAGAATAATGACAAAGGTAAATTTTCATTGATTATTTTTTTTAATTCATGTATCAACGCTTATGCTTGGTAAAGATATGTTTATAATAATGTCATATTATAAATTTTTAAAATCATTATCGTCATTCCCTTTTCCGCAGCCAGTGGTGTATAGGGCACTGCATTTGTGAACTAAATGCAGCGTATTTCGATCATCTGTTACATGATGGTGTGGATATCAGTCTCACGCTTCAAGTGCCAGTCCAGGAACAATTAAATCATTAATAAGGAAGATCTTCAATAAAAAAAAAAGGAAACTGAAAAAATACATGGTTAGTACTTTATAGTGACTGTTAAAAGGCGATAAATAAATGACTATATTATAATAGAAAAGTTTGTAAAACGAACGTTTCCCAAAAAAATGTATCCCGCCGTAAAGTATTTATATTTAGTGGGTAATTAATTATAATAATGGTAATGTTACTAAAAATATTAAATAAACGCTGTAACGCAGCACTAGAACTGAACATATTGTAATTCAAACAACCTTTTGAATCAAAGTTTCATATTCACCCAGCCAGGATTTTTTTTTTTTAATGTAGGTATAATTTACACGCTTATTTATTTATTTATTATCATGATATTACATACACAAAATTATAATTTAGGCAAAGTTGCTTTGACTGTCTAACTAGTGTTATTTACCCCGTTCTAAGACAGTCAAAAAAATATAAAAAACAGTAATCAATATATAGAAACAGTTATAAAGATACAGGGCAAAGTGAAAAACAAAGTAAAAAATGGAGTAAAAACATGGTAAAAAATGTAGTAAAAACATAGTAAAATGAAATAAAAACAAAGTAAAATTGTAGTAAAAACATAGTGAAAATGTAGTAAAAACATAATAAAAATGTAGTAAAAACATAGTAAAAATGTAATAAAAAAACGTAGCAAAAAATAATAAAAACAAAGTAATAAATGCAGTGAAAACATAGTAAAAACCATTAAAATATATAAATAAATCTATAAAAATATTTTGAAACTCAGTAAAATGCGAAATAAAAACAGAATACATAGTAAGAAACATATTTAAAGTCATAATAAAAAAATGAATGTATGTTGTATGTTGTATGGCAATAAGCATATTTAAAGAAAGAAAAAAAAACATAGCAAAATACCGAGTAGAAAGAGAAAAAAAACATATAAAAAAATAAAGTGAAAGATGTAATAAAAAATAAAAAAATACAATTGAAAGTCAATATATAATTTAATAAACAAAACAACACAAAGAGACAGTCAGGTTTCAATAAATAACTACACATTCCAAAAATAATCAAATCAACCAACACAAATAAAATAATATTTTTTTTATTTTTTATATACGCCTACACTCGTTTGCGAGTGATAATATTGTCAGTTCCATATACTGCTATCTTCCATGTATTCATTAAGTCCATAATAGGTCTTTTTTAGAAGTACGCTTTTTATAAAAAATTTGAATTTATTGTCCGTCATAATTAGGACATTATCGGATATTCTATTGTAGAATCGAACCCAGGGCCTCAAGAATGGTAGACGAACGCGTCAACCGCTACACAACGAGGCGGACTGCATTCGATTCTCAATATCTCCACTTGGTTTCCTTATTCGGAATTCTTACCCGAGAGCAGGCATCAAATCGAAAACACTCGTCCTATTTCACGCACAGAACTGTATTCTTCATCCGCCTGAACACAGAGAATATTAATATACCTGATAAAATAAGGTTTTACAATAATGTCGTATTAAAATGTTTTTTTTTTACCGAACATAACATTTGGGAATATTGTATGTTTTCTTTCTGGCTTATATTGCTTTACTACGGGATAGCAAAACTTAATTTGAGGGTACTTTTTGCAAACCCGGCAAAATCCATCTTTCTTTATTTTGAGCAAATCGCAATAACCTGATACAATACTTAACTTCATTTTTTAAATTATAATCAGTAAATATTTTACACGTAAGCAGTGATGACATAAGCATGATTATCTCAAGAAACAGGAGTGAAATAATAAATTTAAATTATACTTTCAAACTTTACAATACTTAAGTAGAGGTTGCTATGTTTGCAACATACCCGACAATTTAAAAGTCAAGTTCTTACAAATAAAACCGTATTTTTAACTGACAATGTTATAATTACTGTAAAAAATTGTATTCTGAATAAGTTTCAATTATTATCTCACTTTTTTTAGATTTTGGATTTTGCCGGGTTTGCAAGTAGTTCATGAAGATGAAAAAATAAGTACGTACCGACCAAAGTAAAAGCTTTTAATCACGTTTTATGTATGGTGCAAGATGGAAATTACTGAAAATTAATATCCCAATAAATGCTTTGTAAATATCACTAAGGATAGTGCGATCTGTAATATTTCCGGGCCATATTGAAAAATGAGAATGGCAATTCTGGAGTTAGACAAGTCCATTTTCCGTCCAACTGTCTCCTTATTAGCTTTCGTGGGGGGTTAATACGTGGGGTTTTATTGCCCTATATGTCCACCGTAAGTATGCCAGGGAGAGTCAACGCCAGGTCCTTATTGATCATAAAATCAGACAAACTTTAATGTATTACCGTGTTATCTGATCTGTGGGGGCTACGGAAAGCGGTAGACATTATTTCAAAGATTTATAACTGTTTTCGAACTAAATTGTTATTTACTTTTTATGGTTTTATTAGTTTTGTTAAAAGATGTTTAGAAACATAAATATTAATTTTAATATATAAAAAGCGGTAGATATTACGTTGTTATTGTTAATAACAAATATTTAGTAAATACCATATTTTTATCAATACGTAGGTATTTATTAGCTTACCCTGAAAATGGCTCCTGTAATGGTAGTCGAATCGTCGGCGCCGGAACAAATCCAGCTTACGATGGATCACCAAATAAAGATACATACTTATTGATTACAGTGATCGTGAAAATCAACGCACCTATTTTTAATTTTTTACATGGGAATATATATTAAATTTATGCATCTTTCAACAAACCTGAAAAAGCTTTTATAATAACATTGTTAGTGTAAGCTTCTTTTTGCATGCGTCCCACCAGCACGTCGGCTTTATATTTGAGTGCAACCCCTCACAAATAAAAATGTATTTTTTTGTCAAAAATCACAAATGAGTTAAATATAATATGAGGAAATTTTCTACAAGAAACTTCGAACCATTTGATATGGCAATGAGCAGTAAGAAAAACGATACAATCTTTTTTTCCTCAGTTTTAAAGGTTTATTAGCAATAACACAATATCTAGAGATCCATAAGCAAAAACTTAGTGTAAATATGACACATATTGGTTTTATGCTTTAGAAACAATTAACATACCGTGGTTTTACTTATGATTATTTACAGTTTTTTTTTTTAATTAGCATATAGTTGATGAATGGTAAATAGTGTCATATCTCAAACTGGGACCTTTGCAAATAACTGCCCTTTTGCTTACAGTGGGATTTTCATGTTCGTGTAATTAGTGTCATGACGAAAAGACGGGTACCTCTTAAAACCGGTAGACGTATAAAAGTCAGTCATTTAATTTTTTAAATATATTTTTTATTATAGTCATCTTGTTAGTATAAGTTCTTACAATAACAATTCATATTTTGGTAACAGCGCAATAAACTGTGCCAAATATTATTTTTCGGTTTTTAATATAGCAGATAACCTTTGAAAAAAAATGGTCTTCGTCAAAAAAAATAAGAAAAATGTAAGGATTTCCCAGTGAGAAATATATTAAAACCATGCTTCAATGATTTTTTTATTACGAAATGACGGGTACCTCTCGAAACCGGTAGACATATAAAAGTCAGTCATTTAATTTTTTAAATATATTTTTATTGTAATCATCTTGTTATAAACTTTTATTTGCTTTCTTAATTTTTTTTTATTTTTTTTTTTATCTCTACACCTATCTGTCTTATTTTACACTAAAATCTTATTAAGTATTCAAAAAAAAAACTGATTGTAACATTCCATTTTTATTATATATGTCTCTATTTCACTTTCACACCATAGATTTCAAATGTATTCTAGATTTAGTATGCCCACGCATAGGCCATGGCTATGAGGGATTTTTGTTTTAATAAATATAGTGATACACGTAATAAAAAGTGTACTGAAGTGTAATTTAAAAAAATCTAAATAAATGAATAAAGTAAATTATGTGTATTTTAACATAAATGAAATACTTAATAAAAAATGCGTAATAATATTTTTCTCATCTTCGATTGAGTACCCCTGTACTACTTGAGTTCCCTGTTATACAGACATTTAGGATTGTATCAGTATCAATTTGATCTTTGCAAAAGTCATAAAAAGAATCTCCGCGATTGCTGTTAGAATAGAAAGAGGAACTAACGATGAAAATATATCTTATCTATTGCCAGGTCATCTTTTTTTCAGCTATATCCCTTATTTTATAATCCTACGTGTAATAACGTACGTAGCCTCGGAGATACATATCTTTACTATTCACTACTGAAGTTTTCCGAAAACTTAGCTCTTGCTTTTCTGAAGAGCTTTTTAAAGTTCTGCTGCATTCTCTCGATTTTCCTATTATGCTTACAACGCATTTTCGTATTTACATGTTTAAATAAGAATTAATTGCAAAAGTGTAATTTTTTTGCGAATTTTTTTTTTTTTAAATATATACAGTATTATGCGAATGAATGCAATAAAATTCCTTGTTATCATAAAATACGTTTTTTATCAATATTTTGAGTTATAGGTGACGTACAATCATAAAATATTTTTTATTTAATATTATGTATGTCTTGCTTTTATAACAACCTGAACACGTTTTGGCATGGAATCTATTAAACTTTGGCAATTTTATTTATGATTGAACCACATCTGAATAACAGCTTCTATTATCTTAATCTTGGTGGTCCAGTCCAATTTTGTATCTTAGATTTACAAATCGCCCACAAATTTTCTATAGGGTTAAGGTCAAATGAATTCGCAGGCCAGTCTAAAAAGTTATCTTTTTATTACTAAAATACTTAAGCATAAACTTCGATTCGTGACAAGAAGCTGAGTCCTGTTGAAATACAGCCCCACCGTTAGGACAACATTTACTCAGTTCTGTACCAAAGTGCTGCTCCAATAGAGCTTTATACTTTAGGCTATTCATCATTCCTTCTATTTGTATTAAAGATCCGGTCCCCATATACAAAAAGCAGCCCCAAAACATCTTCTTCACAGGATATTTCCCCGTTTGGTCAATATGAGCCACAGTATGTTTTTCATCCCCACTTTTTCTAACAAATTTTGTGCGATATCCCTGCACGAGAAAATGGGTCTCATCTGAAAACAGCACCTTTTTCCAGTCTTCTACGGTCCCTTTGGTATATTTTCTAGCCCAAATGAGCCTTTGCTTCATCATACGTGCCGTCAGGAGTTGTTTCTTCTGTGGTCGAATTTCTTTTCTTTCAGATTCAATGATTCTTCTTCGTACTGTTGAGTATCATCACCTCAGTTGCTGCCAAATCTCGTTGATGTTAGTTTATTGTTTTTCTGGGGTTTAACTTACTTTTCTAATTAAAGATATTTCATCTCGGACACTAGTTTTCCGGTTTCTTCCACATTTCCCAACTCTCTTTGCTTCAACTGACCCTGTTTCTCTTTTCTGCTTAATAATCTTGCTGAATGGTCCCTGACTCACGAAACATTCACTTGCAATCTTTTCCTGAGTCATTGATGTATGTTCGCTTAAAGTTATAATCTTTTCCTTTTTCCTCGGTGTGATTTCTATGATTTAAACCAACTCAAAAATACGGTTCAATATGCAAGCAATTTATAAAATTAGTCCTTTATTGAGAAAATGTAAAAACAACAACAGATAGTACACCAACAAACACCAATATGAGCTCTTAAAGGATAAATGAACTGTAAGTCATATTTTTTGGCGCTAAACAACTGTCAAATTGACATATGAGTGTTGCTATACGTAAAAAATGTAAAAAATTACTCTCATTAATTCGCACAATACTGTATTTCGTTCTGCCAACAATGTTTTGAGTTTGTAGACAAAATACTGAATTTCAACCCCTTGTCCAGTCTTGTGTCTACGGGCATTTGGACAAACTCACAATATTATTGGTTAAACCAAGAAAAAGTATAAAAAATTGAAAATATTTTCAGTCGTTGCCTAAAAGGTTAAATAATTCAACCAGATGAATTTCACCTAGGGTGAGTGCTATAGTAATTAGGCATGGTACAGTAATTGGAAATTCTAAATCTAATAGTCATAAAATATATATAATGCGTTCATTTTAAGAAAAAAACCACAAAAAATGTACATTTTATGGTGGAGAAAAATTCTTACGTTTACTTATTTTTGACCATTAGATTTAGTACCCACCCTACGTCAAATAGATTTCAGCTCTTTAACTTCACAAAAAAAATCAACAAATGGAAGAATTGCAGAAAAAAATCGGATGTTCAAACATAGGCAAAATGATTAATGATACAGTCTGTAAAGTAGTCCCTTAAAATAGTCACTGACGTGTTGATATTTATATGCAGATATCTCTAACGAAATTTTTTTTAGAAGAGTTCAAGCATAACCACAAATTTTAAAAATAATACCTATGTTACAAATAACTTCTTGTTGGTTGGTTGATCGTTGAATTTAAGATCCCACCATAAAATACGTATAAAACAATTAACTTAAAATAAATAGTTTTATATGTTCAAAGAGGGATGTAAAATAATAATGGCTTGCATATATGAAAGTACTCGGCATAAAAACCTACCCAAACCGTTTAATTTGAGAAAATCAGTGGTATGTGAACATATCGTAGATTTATTATAATATTTTCGTTATAAAACAAAACATTTATGGACATACATATTTTTTTAAGAAATAAAAAATGACTAAATCTCTACAGTATACCATGAAAATAGGGGGGGGGGGTAAAAAAGGAAGGAAAGAGAGAGGAGAAAGGAAAAACTCGAATATTCAGGAAGTGACATTTCATACGTGATTTTAATGTAAATAAAGAAAGCGAATGAGACATATTTCATATTGATCTACCGTGTGTTACGTTTTGATTATGTTCCGATTTTGTATAATATTTGTTTGTGATATGTTGTTTTAGTTTTTTTTCGTCCCAACTCAACACAGGACTTTGGTCCCTTGGAGTTGGAAACTATGTGTCAAAATTGTTTTAACGAAACACTGTGAATAAATAAAATAAATAAGAAAAATAAGTTAATTAAAATACACCAGCTTCCTTTTTAGTCCTTTTAGTTATTCAAATATCAGAATGATTAGTATTAAAATCGATTTATGCTATGTATGTATATTATACAGATGACTATAAGACCTCAATAATTAAAAAATAACACAATGTATGTGTTTGAGATACCTCCTCCCACATATATACATATGGTATACCTAGGTAGACTCGCTGACATACCAAGCTATCACATGTGATTAGTGGGATGGTTTCACCCGAAGCAGACTAATTGGTGATAGTCCAACAGACCAACCCCACTTAGGGAATTTACGGAGGGGTGGAAAGCGATTCAGATTCCTTGGGAAATCGAAAGTAAGGGCACGAACCAACTTCATGCTCAAACAACGCTAAGCACGAATACGTGTTCACTGTATCGCCACCGCGTGGAAGATTTTCATTTCTCCCGAAGAAACACATATTTTTTTCCCTTTTCTACAGTATCTATGTTTACATAACATGAATTAGAGAATTAGGAAGATGGAAGCTTTCAAAACATACACCTTTTCATCAAAGAAATAAAATATCAAAGTATCATTATTTTATTTTTATAGTTAATAAATTTTAACAAATTTCGTGAATAAATTTAAATGTTTTTGTATTTTTATTTTCTTTTACGCATTTCATACACAAGTGTTATTTCCTTTTCCACATTATCTATGTTTATATAACATGGATTAGGAAGATAAAAGCTTTAAAAAAGACACCTGTTTATTATAAAAATAAAATAGGTGTCACGGTTCTTTTATTTCTATGGGTGATGTAAGATAATTGCAATGAACTTGTACCAAGAAATTTGCTAACAAATTGGAATTTTTTAAATATTCTTATACAGTCCATTCAAAGCTTTAAAAAACTTTATGAATAAAATATTTATTATAACTCTTTTTTGTTATTTTATGTTAATTTTAGTTGTACCGTACATTCACGGAGACTGGACCGCTGTGCACGTGCAAACCACGAGCACACTGCGTGAGATCGCATGATTGACCCATTTTACACCACGGTAAATATCTACACGGCATAATAAAACGCAATACGGTGGATCGATATTTATTGTTTTACAATTATTTACTTATTTGATGCCTGGAAAACGCAATAACCAGTACACCATGAGACCGACTAACCTCCAGTCGATTTCCTTTTACAGGATTTTTACCCGAGAGTTATCGCCAAATTCAAAGAATGATTTTAATAAAATTATCATTCAAATCTCTTTTGCTAAGTTTTACCATATTATTTCAATCGGGTTGTGGTCCCGTGGCTAGTGTTGCGGACTCATTTTCTAAAAGTGAGTTATTTACAACTCGTTGAAAATGGTCATCAAAATTGAAACATTCGGGTAAATTATAAGAAGGCTAATATTTCTTTTTTTTAAAAATAATATATAATCATTCAATAATATCATAATACTGAAGAGTTTTTATTGAATCTAATAGGCTTTTCTCCGTCGGGTATCACACGGCTGGTTTGTTTATTTGGAAATTCTTGTAATAATGAACAGACTTAAAGGTATAAGTATTTATGATCTCTTTTATTATATTTGCCACTGTTTTAAGATATATTTATATTTTGTTTCTTTGCGCAAGTGTATTGTATTTGTGATTTTAAGATTCTTTCGTTGAATAAATAAATAAGTAATCTTTTTAATTGAATTTAAAAATAAATCACGTATCATTTCCATTGGTCTTTTGAGTGTTTCATTTAAACAATTTTGACACATAATTCCCAACTCCAAGGAACCAAAGCCCTATGTTGAATTGGGACGAATAATAAACAAAAACAAGATATCACAAACAAATATTATACAAAATCTGAAATATAATAAAAACGTAACACACGGTACAACAATATAAAAATCTGTGTTGAAGTATAAATTATATTTATTGAAAGTCTTTTATTTTTTTCTCTTTTCTTTTAAAATATATTTTTAATTTAATTTTCTTTTTCCTTTTAAAAATTGTACATTAAACTATAACAGAAATTATTTTGAAAGAACAATCATGTATAAAAAAATAATACGCTGACAAAAAAATCAATTGATAATAGTATTTATTCCTTTGTACGCACTAACACCATCAAAGGAATACGAAAATGTTAAAATTTTTAACTGTATTTACTAAGTGACCACAAATTATAGGAAATAATAAATTATTGGCGTCAAATGGAACCTTGTTATTTTAAGGGATCGATATTAGTGGTCGAAACCGTCCATCCCAGTTAGAAAGCTTAACAAAACATCCCAATCGTGCTACAGTGTCAAAAACAGTTAAAAATATTTTCAGATATCAGCACATAAAGAGACCGATGTCTCAACAGAGACGATGGAAATAACTTTTTGATAGATATCTTAACCGACATAAAGGAAATATTAGAGAATGTAAAATTCTAGGAATATACGGAATTTATAATAGTGTTCAACCGAAGTTTCGGTTTCGACCAGTTTCCGCCAATAAAACGAGTTTCGGCTGCGGTTTCAGTTTCGGCCAATTTTCGGCTTAGCCGAAACCTGCAGTCGGGATGTACCGGATTACGTTCGGCTGTACTCGGGTGCATCTTATGGCTCGTGACTCTTAGTCGTGAGTTCTAAGATTTTTTTGTATTTTTATTTTTGTAATTATTTTATGGTTATTACACTGGAGTTTCTATAGCGTACTGTTACATAAGCCTAAATTATATTTGTATAAAAAAATAACCTTAGAGTAATAACACGCCTTTGGCTAATAGAATCACCCGTACGGAAAAAATATTCTATGATTATTGACCACAAAGTTAGCTACTGTTTACATCAATACAACGGGCCGTACGTACTCGGGTCTAGAATTGCAAGCGCAAATAAAAACAGTCCGTTAAAGTTTGTTGTTAAACTAAAAACCAAACAAAAATTTGGAACGTTTTTATTCAATGGAATAGAACTTAAGGGCTTCTCTAGAGAGTTATTACTCTGAGATAGCAACGACCCAACCATTGAGGTATATAAGTAGATTAAACATAAGCGTTCGAAATATGTTCCCTCAACCTGCGGCCCTTGGTCTTTGTTTAATAGAACGGACTTTAGTCTGTTGCGAGCGTTCGCCAGCTACTTTTCTCCTCGAAATTACTAAAATGCCTATATGTACGCTAAGATACTGCACAAATCGATCTGGAAAAGTGATGGTATAACCTTTCACCGGCAAGTAATGTTCTTATCATAATCAATACTTGTTTAAAATAGTTATTTTAATTTCAAAAAACGTCTTATTAATATGTTACAATTCGTGAGTTATCTCCTGTATCCGTCCTGCTCAGGTAGTCGGATGTAAAGCGACATACAAAGGTGACGCGTATGCAGAGTGACATACTAAATAAAACTTACAGTACACCGATGTAAACAGTCCGTGCTTTTTACTGTACTACTTGTTTTGCTTGTAAAAGTCGACGTGACGAAGCTTGCTATCTCCGCTGGTCAATCCTTGTCCTCTAGGGACGACTTTTTAGCTTGGATTTGTATGGAGTGTTATCTATATATATTATTTCTCAATGGACCCAACAGACCTTGTTGCAGAGTTGGAAAGTTAACACTTATCTTAATGAACTCGTAAGGTTTAACAATAAAAACGCCTAACTTTGGGCGTTTTGAAGTGACTTTTAACTTATTTAAACTAGAACAGAAATTCCGTTTTTGTTTCAGCAGAAAATCTTGTTTTGTTCGGTCACTAATTTATTACTTTTCGTTGGCTGGTTTCAGTGGCCACTTTATACACTGCGTAACATGCGCAGTCCGTTCATAGAACGCATGGAACCATTAGTTCCCCTAAATTTAGACAAGTAATGACAAAAATACATATAATTGGATGGCAGGCCCTACTATGCATACATTTTATTTAGTTTTTTTTTTTTAATATCAATTTAACCTGTACATCTGTTTGTATTCGAAATAAATAAAATAAAAATATATAAGTACACTAATAAACGTATATAATTGGGACGCATATTAATTATATTCTGATATATTACATTTCTTTATATTTGTTTTAAATGACATATTTTATGATATTATTTATGTTTGAGTAACATTATAAATTTTTAATACACACATACTTTACATTATATTTATATTACAATGATTATTAAATTCTTATATTTTATTAGCTATGCATTTATAATTAAGTAGTTTAAGTTTTTTTGTTATTGTTATATAAGTATAGAACTACTTAAACATAAAAAATCTTTATCTTAGAACAGGCTGAGCCTTTTTAGATGGAGATTATCCCAACCAAAAGACGCGCCGTATTAATTTTCTAAAACACTAGTTTTAAATAAATTCCCTGGTGGTAATATGCATACATATTTTTGCAACAAATTTATAAAATAAAAAACTGCGTCCTTTTTTCCCGTGTCCGGGTAGAATCAGGAATACAGTTCTAAATGTGAAATAGAAGAGTGTTTAGGACTCGATGGCTACTCTCGGATAAAAATTATTATGGTTGTAAATAATTCACAGCATTATATAAATTAATATTTTGAATCGTGGATACCAAAATTACCCATACCCCTCTCTCTCTCCGATGGGGCTACAGCCCGTATCGAGATTTGGTCTCCTGCAACTTTCGCCTCCGACTCTGTCCTGTCCTCAGCCACCCTCTTCCAATTTGCCACCTGGAGAAACTGCGCTGCATCTTTTCTGATTTCATCCTCCCATATCAGCCTGTGTCTTGCCACTGATCTCTTTCCACCCGGGTGTCCGCTCATTAATCTTTTAGGGAAACTTGAATCAGACATTCGCCGTACATGTCCGGCCCATCTTAATCTAAGCAACTTCATATGTGCCAAGATGCTCGGGGACTGATGTATATTGTACTGTTCTTCGTTATACCGAATGCGCCATTGATTAGTCTCTCTTACTGGTCCGCAGATTCTTCGGAGTACTTTTCGTTCAAAATAGATTACCCATTTACCTTTAAATAAATCAGATTATTTTCAAATCCTATACGGAAGTGTGGGGCTGAAGTATATATCCGTTACTTTACACTCTGTAATTTTTATATAAAAGTAGCTTTATTTTTCACCCTTAAAATGTCCAAGGTTTATATTTCAAAAAGTGAATTTTTCTGCTATTATATTAGTTTAAATTTATCTACTGCTGGGATCAGGAAGGATAAACCAAAGTTAGTCAATCAGGAACTTCTCATCATTTTTTCACGTGAAGAGGAAACCACTGAAAACTCTTCAGGAGAAGCCGGCCTGTTGACAGTAGTCAAGAGGCCTTCCGTTCCACTAGAAGAGTGTTCGGCATTGTTTTCCCTATTTAGGTTTTTTTACTGATTACCTGCACTGTATTGACCGTATATGATACTACCTCTCGTGTGAGTTCTTTATTACCTATCACCGATGGGATGTCGCATAGATCTTCACCCAGGCTTCTGCATCGCGCCTCCAGCTGTTGTCTTTGAAAGCGACAATGCATCAACAAGTGAGGGAATCTTGAGGAGTTTTATCGTCACATAGGCAGTTGTCGATGTCTTAAGGCGTTGAGAGCTTGAAGCGATGCAGGTAGCTTATAAACCCACCGTGACCCGTAAGAATCTGGGTGAGCTCGTAGCCAGCTTTCTGCATTCTCCTGAAATCATAGGCATGGAAACAGGCAAAATAAAACGTGAAAAAATTGTTTTGTACGAACTGTTACATAATGGCCGGTGGAAGGGCGGTGATGGCTCTGGTTTTCTTGGTCGGATTTGTTTCTCCCGGTATACTAACAAGTTGATGAACTAACATACCTTATCGCCGTCAGAATTGTTAAAATTAAATTGAGAGTGACATACAAATATACTGTATATACTAAGGTGTACAGACGGGATTGGAAGCAGTAAATGTAAATTCTATAAAATTTCGAATCTTTTGTAATCAAAGAATATTTTAAAAAAATAGTTTTAAAATGAATTAACAGTTCATTAAAGCTAAAAAAACATGTTATTGTAATGAGCTGATTTGAAAAGAGGCCACACGATCCGGGCAAGTTCGTGGGGCGGGGCTTTCAATGCATTTTCTGGTGTTGTCATGATAAGCTTTTTTCCTTCCCTTTTAATTCAGCCCTGGTTTTAGTATTTTGTATTTTGTAATGATTAAAATATAATCGATGTTCTTTCTAAATGTTTTCTGAGCATAGGGAATATAAAAAAAAAATGTTTTTGTGTTATTAACAATAATAGAATATAATAGAAAATTACATCATAATAAAACCACATTTTGGGCAGTCAATATAAAATACACTTTCCTAAAATAAATTTAAAACATTTTAAGGTCCTTTTTTGTTTTAACTCTTTAAAGACTGTGGTAAATAATCCTTTTGCGCGAGGTGATGTAACATCGTGTTATCGCTAGTAAAAGACGTAATATTCTAAAGTTCAGACATTTGAAAAAAAAAAGACATAGATATTCTGTTTAATAATTCCTTTTCCATAATATATCCAAATAAACATATAATTTAGCCTTGTTTTAGCAAAATAAATTTAAAATCATAAATACGCCACTCATGTTACGCGCATGCATCCCTCATCACTGTTATCAACCGACTGAAGACTGAATCTGGTTTAGACAACACCCGCCGCAGAACAGCGTCTCTATTTTCCTTGTTATGACTTCTATCTTCGTGCTCGCTCTTGTATAAGGTATCTGAATAGATGTGTTGCTGAATTAGCGGACATTCATTCTTCGCGTAGCAAGGATAAATATTTTTTGTATTAACATTTAGCATAGTTGCACAAATTTTACTTTCCAAATCGGGTGTGAAAATTTCCATTTGAAGATTACAAAAAGTACGAATTCATAGTTTTAAAAAATAAGAGAAATATATCAAGTCTTGTGTCCAATGTCGACTAGTGTGACATCATAGCCACACAAGAGTTAATATACATATTAGGTATAACGTATTTCATCGTTTCTCAAACCGAGTCGCAATTTATATCAAAAATTAAACAAGTATGTATACTTACAAAAAAATCCTTTTATTGTGCGTTCAATTAAGTTTTAGTAAATCTTCTCCTGAATTAAAATCCAGTAACAAATTCAATGAGGGTATAAATAACGATGCTTTCTCGGAAATATAGGTTCTCAATCCGTTTGATGATAATGTTATTGCGGTTGCCAAATTACATGGTGAGATTCATAATTCACTAATTATTATAATATTGACAGGAAAAATTCTAACTTGAACTAGTAAAATGAATATGAAATGGAGGGTTATAAATGTTATTGTTTTGTGGTTGAATCTTATCACTCACTGGTATTCATATTCATGATTGTAATTCATAAATAATTAATCTGTTACTAAATGTTATTAAATATTTTTATGTAACCACTTACAGACTTTTTTATTTCTATCAGTTTTGAGATGTACCCGTCTCTTCGTCAGGACACCAATTAAACCAAAATTCAAAACCCACTATACACCTTTACCATAGTTGTTGCATAAAAACATAAAACCAACATGATATGCATTTTAATAAGCAATCCTTACATGCACTTATTAGGTTACGAAATTATTTTATGTTGCGGGAGAAATAGTTAAAAAAAGGGGGGGGGATAAAGGGAGGGGCGTGAGTTAAATAGATATAGGGTGACCTTTACAATGAAACATCGTATAATGGGCTATATTGAAAGATTGTTTGATTATTGATCAAAGGAACATTATTTTTAAAGCTTTCCTAATGTGAAATATTTCCATATTATTTACTTTTAACCCTTTATTATTTTTATGTAAGATTTCAACTCCTGTATTTTTATTAAAGTCGTGATTTAAATTGATTGGGTGATTTGCGAATTCGGAGAAATTATTATCGTTATTATTATATAAATGATTAATATTATACTCGGAACCGGTAGACATAGAAAAGTCGGTAAGTGGTTATATACAAATATTTAATAATATTTAGTCAAATGTTTGACCATAAAGTTAATGTTTTAAATATTAATAAATTAATTATTAATGAATTAGGCAATTAGTTTATAATTAATTAGTAAGTAAATTAGTGATTGTGAATAATGCAATTTTTTATATATTTCGCTAGCGTACTTATAAAATTAATATAACTTAGCATAATACCAGTGCTTACATTAACTTTAATAATATTTTAGGAATGATCGTTATGTTTTTCTCCTGAAAAAAACCGTAACTTCTTGGATTTTAATTTTATTTTATTCATTATTTATTTTTGTAATATATAATCAGCCTAAGTCAATTGCAACAGTTACATGAAGAAACATTTATATAAGAAACTGAATTAAAAGAACATAAAACTATCTAGCAAAGACAAACTAGTGCAATAAAATAGTGGGATACAATATATTCATAAACACGATAATAATCTTTTTTCCTTACGAAAATGAATCGTGGCACTTTACTAGGGCCCAAAACATAGTGTAAATGCCCCTTGAGAGCATTTAGGTACAACGCTCGCCTACTCTAAAAAGCATCAGGTTCCGGACAACCTGGACGTTTACTGATGATTGAGAATCCACAGGAGCTGAAAGCAGACACGGTAACTGGAGGTTGTTTGTGGACACCATACGTATGAATGAAAATAGAATTATTAAATTTTTCCTAAGAAAAATAATGGTATCGTTTTCCTTTAATTATCCATAAATTTTTTAATCAATTTTCTTCCTCGGACAATTGAAAAATGTTGACGAAATTTTTTTTTGCTCTCGCTCATTTCCCTGGTTGCTTAATGCTATGTGTTTACTGCTACATAATTTTTCTTAAGTTGAATATATTATAGCAATAGGTATACTAACTTCTAGATCAGCGGTCGGCAATTAGTTTTGGTGGTGGACCGTAAAATATATTATTTCTTTTTGGGGGCCTCAGACCTTTGAGGGCCTCATTCATATATGTGCGAGCCAAACACAACTGATTAAAAACCAACGTGCCTAATATACAATGAAAGAGTTGCTACGATGAAATAACACAATTTGCAACGACTTTTAAATACAAAACATGCCGACCGCAATACTCGTAATCCTGAACATTCTGATTTACGAAAAAATAAAGTGATATCCTTGATTGACGGCCAGGCGGCATGTACTACTATGATCTGCTCAAACAAGAGCCCACAGGGCCAAAAGCACTTCGCGGGCCGCCAATCGCCGATCGCTGTACTAGATAATATTTGCTAAATGGCATCATTCTAGCAGTTAACACAAAGTACTTTTTTCATCCTCAGTGCATTTACGAACTTCAAATGGCATTTGTTAAGACTAATCTGATTTCATTACGAATTATAAATGCTCATTATTTATTACTAGTGTAATCAAACTATTTGTCACATTAGTAAGATAAACTTTGATAAAATATCGTCATTTAATATACACTACGTCAATTAAATCATAACAACCCCCCTCGGTATGAAGTAAGGGGGGCGTAAGGTTTTTTTTTCCCATATTTTTATCGCTTTGCTAAAAAGATTGAGGAACGATGACGTAAAGTAAAGGTAAAACGTAAAGGCTGTGGAACTAGAACTGTGGGAAACCTATCACTTGATAACACTAAATCTTTAGCGAAAGCTTTCGGGGAGATAATTGAGGGAATTATATCAATTAAAACATTAGGCCTACGTTAGTACATCGATTAGTGTCTTTGAAATTTATTGTACGGTTAGCGTGGAAAAAGCTCATATTTCTTTTCGTTTCTACAATGATAATACTTCTTTAGAAACGAATAACCAGCGTATCGGCGATTACTTGTCTAACATGCAGGTAATATGAATAGTTTTATACTTCGAGCGGCGGTCCGAGAATTATAAAATATGCCTTTGTATTTATAAGCCACAGACGAGTTTAATATTAGTTAAAACACAAGTATCAAGTATTCAGAATTACCCACCATAAGGTGTAAATATAAACATCAGTTATTATTTTAATTAAGGGGAACGTGGGACGAGGACGACCTAGAAAGACGTGGCATGATCAAATAAACAAAAAAATTAAGTCTGGTCATGTTAAAAGCAAACAGAAGCGAAGGGCATGTATAACAAATGACAAGATGTATGAATGTGGAAGAAGTTAGAATTGCATGCCTACCCCTAAGGGAAAATGGGGTGATGGTGGTAGTAGTATAACATATTTAAAATGTTATTTCACAAGAAAACGCTGAAAGCTGAAACAATAAAAATATAAAGGTTATAAAACACATTTTTAAATTGATTTATTTATATATTTGAAACGTCCTCAGCGGGTTTTTTTTTTTATTGAAAAAATATGTATAAGTAGATTGTAAACTGCGAAGTGATAAACTATACGAAATAAACAAATGCAAAAATACGAATGGAAAACAAATATATAAATAAAACCAAAACAACTACGGTGGGACTTACACACAAAATGGCTAAATAATCCCAAAAATTATTATACCTTTAATAAAATCTTTAAATTTCGGTATTGAACGGCAAAATATATCAATGGAACTAAATTCATTGTGAAGTTTGTATAGTCTCTGAATAAGCGAGTGAATGGGAAACTTCGGTGTTTTTTTTAATGTTTATCAAACTAAGCCAATTAAATATATATATATATATACCGTATTATCGACGCTATGATTTTTTAAACTTTTGTATTTCTGAAATTACTCCGCATGTGAGGTCAGAGTTCTTCCGATTATTCTCGGTCAGTTCTGCCGATTGGTCCGTTCACGGTAAGTAAACCGGATATCTTCACAGCTTCCTTATAATTAGTTGATTAACATGAACTAGTGACGTCGTTCAAAGTAGTTCGTTTTTATAAAAATATTTTTTAATATTACATTTTCAAGAAACTTTGTCGTACAATTTAATGCTGCAATTTTTATCGCGAGCATGAAAACATTTTTTGTATCCAATTCGCCATAGGGCTGAAATTTCTCATTAGTACTAGATTTTTTTATATGAAATAACGCTTCCTATTTTTGTCGCGTACTAGTTTTAGGAACATTGAATGTTATGAAATTCCTTAAATCAAGAACGTCCAACCAATCTCTGTCAATCATATCACTGATTGTCCTACCACCAAATATTTTTTTTAAATTAAGTTTATAAATTAATGAATTGTTATTAATTTGTTCAAGGGGAATAAATGTTCCTTGGCAATTTCGCTGTTTGATCGGGAATCAAATCCGATACTTCATACGTGTAATAAAATAAAGAAAAAATGTAGTGTTGCAATTTTCATTCATTATATAATTAAAAAATCAATAGTGAAACCAAAGAAATCAAAGTCAAATACAAGGAACCAAATAGCGAGATGGGCAACGTGGAATGTCCGCACATTACTGAAAAACAGCAAACTGGATAATCTGAAAGCCGAAATGCAAAACGTAAATTTGAATGCTCTGGGTAAAGCAGAGATGAGATGGCCAAATTGTGGAGATTTCTGGAGTGGTGACTACAGAATCATCCATACAGGATGCATAAAGGATAAACCCGGTCAAGGAGGAGTAGGTGTTGTGCTGTGCAAGGAGTGGGGAAGACGGGTTAAAGGATATGTGCAATATAGTGGAAGAATTATTCCAGTCAAAATAGAAACTAAGCCTGTAGACACTGTAATTATCCAAGTATATATGCCAACATCTAGTCATAGTGACGAAGAGGTGGAGGAGGTATACAATGCGCTAGATAAACCTATATTAGAGATAAAGGCAGATGAAAATCTTATTCTCCTATAAGATTGGAATGCTGTTGTAGGAGAAGGACGTGAAGAAACTTGCGTTGTGCCTTTTGGGCTAGGTGCAAGAAATGACAGAGGAAACAAATTGACAGAATTCTGCGAAAAACACCAACTAGTGATAGCAAACACTTGTTTTTAACACCACCCAAGACAGCGATACACCTGGAAATCACCTGGAGATTGACAAAGACTGCAAATAGATTATACAATAGTGAGATGTAGATTTAAAAACCAAATAAAAGACTGTAGAAGTTATTCCGGTCCAGATATAGATAGCGATCATAATAAGGTAATGGCCAAAAGTCTTTTAAAACTGAAAAAATTAAAAAAGAGAAATAATTTCAAATGGGATACAAAAGTATTAAAGAAAAAAGAGGTCAGTGACAGCTTTAGGGAAAAGACACAAGAGTGTAACCTAATGGAAGAAGACAACGTGAATGCAATCTGGGAAGAGATGAAGGCGAAGATAAAAACTACAGCAGAGGAAATTAAAGGCAAGAAAAAACCCCAAGCAGGAAAGGAATGAATAACCGATGAAATTTTAAACATGATAAAGGAAAGAAGAGATCTCAAAAATGATAAAAGAGCTGAATTACAAGAGAAATACAAAGCGCTAAGAAATAAAATAAATAGAGAGTTAATTTGAATTTTTAAAAATTTAAAAGAATAGCAAAAGAAACTTATTATCAGAATAAATACGATGAGATTAATAACGACCTCAAGAGAGAAAATGTAGAAAGAGCTCACGCTGCGGTGAAAGACTTCTTTGATATGAGAATTAGAAAGGGTAATGCAATAGAAGGAGAAGACGGCAAAATACTATTTAAAAAAGACCAAATAGGAGGGAGGTGAAAAAGATATCTTGAAATGCCATACAATGGAAAGGAAAAAATTGACAATAAAACATTGATAGAAAGAGTAAATGAGGTAAATGCGGATGATTTGGGAGATTCAATCATTTGAAAAGAGTTTGACCTAGCACTGAAAAACCTTAAAAACGGGAGAGCACCCGGAATCGATGTATTCCGGCAGAACTCATTAAGTCAGCAGGAAAAGGGACCACATATGCCCTGTTTAAAATGATACAGGCAATGTATAAGACTGGAAAGATACCGAAGGACTTCGAGAAATTCCTAATTGTTACATTACCAAAGAAGGCAGGTACGACAAAATGTGAGCAACATTTCTATGTTCTCTCTTAGCCTAATATCCCATGCTTCAAAAATATTGACTAATATCATTCTAAAGAGAATTGAAGCAGAAGTAGAGAACATCCTTTCCAAAGACTAGTTTGGCTTCAGAAGAGGTGTAGGAACCAGAGAAGCAATATTGTCTTTACGAATACTACTAGAAAAAATAATAAAAAGAAACAAAAAAACATACATTCCATTCATAGACCTGGAGAAAGCCTTTGACAAAGTAGAATGGAAAAGACTCTTCGAGATTTTAAAGAAAATTGATATCAAATATAGAGATAGACGAATAATTGACGACTTGAGAGAGACGATGAGTCACAGAGAAGGTGTAAAGATACACGAGCAAAAGGTGGATAAAATAAGGTTTGCTGACGATATTGCTATGGTTGCTGAAAGTGAAGAAGAACTGCAAGAGGCCTTAACAACCAAGGAAAACATTCTTCAAAATAACTACAGTATGAAGATAAATAAAGACAAAACAAAGCTACTGACTGTAGGCCGAATGCAACACCAGATGAGAGTAGTGATGTCGGGAATACCACTAAAGAACACCAAGGAGTTTGTCTACCTCGGTAACAAAATAACGTGGGACGGTCAATCTAAGAGCAAGGTCGACAGCCGTATACATCAAGCTAGACTTGCATTTAATAAAAGGTCAAAAATAATAGAATCAAATAATATAGACCTAAAACTAAGAATACTCCTAATCAAGATCTTGGAGTATGGAGTATCTTGATGTATGGCTGCGAGACATGGTGCCTATCCGAAAGAGATAAACGGAGACTAGAGGCTTTTGAGATGTGGTCCAATAGAAGACTACTAGGAATTTCCTGGAGAGACCACATTACAAATGAGGAGGTTCTCCAAAGAATCGAAGGTGGAAGGCACCTGCTCCGGACCTTGTCCGAAAGGCGAGCGAGATGGATCGGCCATGTAATACGTCAAGAAGACCTCCTGCATATCATAATGGAGGGGATGACCGAGGGGGCAAATTCTAGAGGATGCCCACGCCGAGAGTACCTGGAGGACTTATTAGAGGACGTGCGCTGCTCATCATATGTTGACTTTGTTGACTTCAAAAGAGCCGCACAAGACAGGGAGGAATGGAGGAGAAGAATGAAAGTAATTGCAGCCAGCCAATCCCAGGATTGAGACCAGAGAAGAAGGATATAATTAAGGGGTTAAATCTTAAGATTTAAAAAAACGTATTAAAATGAACCTAACAATCCCATACAGACAAAACGGGAGATAAAAATTATAAGATTACCAATGAGGCAGTAGTTTGGATTACCAGATGCAGCAATGCTCATCTGAATGGCTCCGGATCGAGTCGAGTTTTATATTATAGTCGCCAACCTCGGATAGATGCAGCATGAGAAAAAAAACGAATGAGGAGAAAAACAGATTCAAAGCTCACTGTACAACGGTTTAAACTGTGCAATAAGTTATCTGAAGAAAAAATAAAGGAAACTAATGGCCTTGAAATATGGTTAATCAATTCAATTCAATTCATTTATTAACTTACGAACTAACTTAATAAAGCACAAATAAATAATATACACACACATTTATTATTATACCATGAGGAGGATGAATGAATACGTTAATTATTAAAAAAATTGTAACACTATTATTTTAATATGTAGGTAATATGTGGCAAATCCATGGAAATTTGTGATGTAATTGAGTTGGGACATTTTCAATTCATATTATTTTACTTATTTGTATAATTATATTAAGTGCCTATAAACATGATACTATGTGGATTGCTACACAGAAGACTACAAAAAGGTTTACGACTTGCTCCATGTTACGCAGTGTAATTTAAAAAAAAGTTTTTCTCGTTCTTATTTAAATATATTTTTTCTTCCAAAGAAGAAAAAAAGGTATTTGCTCCATAATTTTTAAACTCATAAATCCACAAATTTTAGCTTTAGAACAGGCTCTTGTCTAGTTATCCGGCAAGTTGTGAATGAATGGCAAATGTAAAAAAATCTCCGTATTAAATATATATGTACAGTTTTAATAAAAATAAAATAATAAAATTAAAGAAAATTACTAACTAGTTCAAGAAGAAGTTTTAAAATGGGAAAATTGTTTTTAAGTGTTGCCTAGTATGTGAAATAATTAGATCAGATAAAGCTCTTCACAACAATAAAGGTCTCAGCTCTTTAACTTCACTACAATTGGGCTATAATTTGGGTTTGTTTATAATTATTGTTTTTTATATGAAATGGCTGTTGTTTTCTTTTAATAGATAAAATATTTTTTTTTTTTTTTAATCGGGTTGTGGTCCCGTAGCTAGTGTCTCGAACTTACGGCTCAAAGGTGCGTGGTTCGAATCCCATTCTGCCCCAACTTGATTTCCATTTTCTAATAGTGATTTATGTTCAACTCGTTGAAAATGGCCACTTAAAAAATAAATATTTCGATAAATCATAAGAACGCATTTTTTTTTGTTTAAAAACAATCAATAAATAAATAAAATATAAATAAAAAAATGGAAGAATTAAAGAAATTTCAATGTTCAAACATGGGAAAAATAGTGAATGTTACAAAGTATGTAAAGTGGCCACTTAAACCAGCCAATACAGACAGGTCATAAGCCCTGAAAATGCCCAAACTTCCGCATTACCTTTTCTAAAATGTTCTCCATCCCTGTTGTAATTTGTAAATCTAAATGATTTCGACTACATTTAAAATTTTACACTCATGGGATTATTTCATCAATATTCACAAACATAGTTTCAGGCGTTTGTGATTCGCCATAATTTCACCTGCATTAATAATGTTCATGGTTTTTCGCTTCGCTCTTCTCAGGAGAGAAAACTTTCCATTCCTCGACATAGCCCATCATTTTTCAGCAAGTCCTTTTCTATTTAAGGTGCTCGACTTTGGAATGAGCTACCTCTTCATAAAAAAAAATGCACCTTCTCTAGCCACCTTTGAGAAACGCCTGAAACATTATTACATTTCCTAAGAATCCTAAACTCCCAGTATTTTACTGTTTTTTAAATAAATATTTTTTATATCTTTTCTTTGCTTCGTTCCTCTTTCTCTCTCCTTTCAAACTCATTTTCTGATTTCAACTTTCTCATCCTTTAATATGTATAACATAATGTACTTTTTTAAATATTGAGTTTTGGTACTGACATTTCTTGGTAGTACTTCTTTTTCTTCTTTTTCTGCAGCCTTATTCTCTCCACTGCTGGATAAAGGCATCTTCCAAACGTCTCCATTCCTTCCTATCGCCCGCTTTCATCATCCACGTTTTACCGGCAATAGAGGCAATGTCGTCGACCCATCTTTTCTGTGGCCTTCCAACACTTCTTTTGTTTGCCCACGGTCTCCACTTTATTATTATGGGTGTCCACCTGACATCATTTTGCCATGCCAAGTGTCCTGCCCACTGCCATTTCAATTTCGCTGCACGATCCATGGTATCCACGCCTCCGGTTCGGCGCCTTATTTCTTCATTTCTTATTTTGTCTCTTGGACATACACCGAGCATCTGTCTTTCCATGGATCGTTGCGTGCATTTTCATTTCTGGCTACTTTTTTGTGTTATAGACACTTGGTAGTACTGCATTTTAATAATAATAAAAATACGGATATACTTTTATTCTACCTTTATTTGGACAAGTGCAAGTATACATAAAAACTTCCTTCACACATGCAGCAAAGGTAAAAAATTAGATATAATTAAAATTTTAGAGATAAACGGCCTAAAGAATTACCCAGATTAAACGATCGGGTAACACACGTTTATTCCCCATTATTGTATCCTTTAAAATACAAACAATGACACTACTCGATAAGAATTAACTGCCGGGAATTTTGCTTTTAGAGAATCCCTGCCCCCGGGCCCGAGGACATGGCTTTCGAAGGAACCACCAACCAGCGGCTCCTGTTATAGTAATAAAATTTAAATACGTATAATTCAAATACATTTAAATAAAATAATTACAAAACTTCCAAAAAGTTTATTTATTTACGTCTGTAAAAACAAATTTAAACAAAACTTGAATTCATACAATTGTTATTAAGTCATACTAAAATCATTTTAATTTAACCTCTTTGATTCTCGTAATTATCTAAAATCATTATTTACAACCCCTGTTAAGACTTATAAATAACCACCAGTCTGACGATGTCGGTCACGACGAATCGCGGTAACTGATAAAAATTATAAATAAAAGTGGAATAAAACTATACAAGTATTTGTATTATTATAATTTATGTACTTTTATTTGTGCAAACCTCATCTCCCCATTGAAAACGGCTGTTATCTTTGCTCTCCGCTACAAACTTAAAACCAAGACTTATTATCTCTGGCTGCGATACGATCCCACTGACTATTTAATAATGCTCATACTTACACACACCTGAACACTTACTCCCACGCTAATACACACATTTACACTTACTCTCATACAAATACACATAAACACATCCTTTTGTTGTAACACAATTAAATAATATATATGATTTTCATATAGAAACTTCGCTGGTCTGTCTTTAAACCGTATTTTTTTTAATGTTATGATATTATTGTCTACTGTTTGATTCTTTAAAATAAATAAATAAACGGTAGGTAAATCTCATTGACAATAATAATATCTAGCCTTTCATATTTAGCCTCTTCTTCTTCTTCTAGTGCCTTGCCGGGTCCCCCCGACGTTGGCGATCACTACAGCGAAAGCATATGTATCTGTCCTGGGCTACTTTTATATTTCGCAGTCAGGACGACTGCTTATTGATATACTCGCCGTAGTGATTCCTGGGAAAAAGATGACCAGAGTGGTTTCCCGTTGCCTCCTCTGGTGGATTTTTCTATCGGGGTTACCTTCCCTTAGCTGGTTGGTTTTGGTTTTGAGGCGCCAAAAACTCGCCTTTCATCCTCTCGTTGTCTGCTGTGATCACACCGCTATGAGTGTAATCCCATTGCCCGGGGTTCGCGACGTGGACGCTAACGAGTTGGACTAGTCAGTAGTGTTGCCGGTGGAATGCAACTGGGCGTTTGCAGCATTTTATAGAATCGCATCCTCCAGCAAGATGTGACTCACTGCGACCCTACTGACAGTTCGAACCCCATTTAGCCTCTATTAATAATATTTAGCCTCAATATTCTCGTTTTGAAAAAAAAATAATGATGATTAAAAGTAAAAACAAAACATACTATATCTATGATATATATATAAAACAAATACCACATTTTACACACATCACGCCATAAGCCACAATCCTTATTTACAACAATAGACATACCTACCACCACAAATAGTCACGTGTTATACGTATTCTCGTCAAATGTTGATGTTCTGTTAAGAAATTGTATTATAGTATATTGTCGCCTCGTTATTATACCTCGCCTGTTTATCTGAGAGAGCTCATCCAACCTCTTTCACAACACGGACTATCTCTTCGTTCTAGTAACGAGAGAACCCTTTTAATACCCTGTCATCGCTCTAATTTTTTTGCCTCCTCTTTCACAGTAGTAGCCGCTCGATTGTGGAATAATCTACCCACTAATGTAAGAGACGCCCCTTCTTTATTTACATTTAAGTCGAGATTGAAATGTCACTATCTAAATATTTAAATTGTTCCTTTATCCTTCTTCTTTCCTTCCCATCCCCTCTCCTCTCTTCATAGTAAAGTGTTATTTTTTTTTTATACATATATTTATTTTTGTTAATCTTTGCTTTTAATTTTTGTATAAAATTGTAAGATTCAATATGTCCATGTATTTATAATTTTCTCAAACTGAACGGTTGGGTAGGTAGGAAGAAATTGCCTTAAGGCAATATGCCCGCCCTTATATGTATATTTATTGTATATGTATATAAAGTGTCAATAAAATAAATAAAATAAATTGTGTTTTGTACGTAATTGGTGCTGTGTTAGGTTTATGTTTTTTTGTAATAATATCATTGTATTATACCAATATAGCACTGTGCGCTCAACAATAAGCATAAATAAATAAATAAATTAGGTTTTTCGTGCATGCATCTTTTTGTATATGCATATTCTGTTTTTTAGTCCAAATTTTTGACTAACCCATCTTTCGACCAGTTTGTCTTTTGGTTGGCCGTAAGCAATTGGTTTTAGCAATAATTCCGCCAAAGTACTTATGCTTTGTACTTGAAGTTTTGAATAGATAAAGGTTTCATCTTTTTAACTTCGTAAAAATCAAAACATGGAAAAATTGAAAAAATCTGAATGCTCAAACACAGCCAGAATGATATTAATTACTCCTTGCGTGAAATTTTCCTTAATCACTTTAACAAGCCAACAAAACTAGTTCAAAGCATTTCTTCCGTCTTGTTGGTGATGTTTCTATTTTTAATATTACGTAGGTACTGTTTTTTACAACATAAAACAGTGTCTCTTTAGCGAATGCAACGATGCTAAATATAACTATTCAAATAAATCATATAATGAAATAAACCATTTTTATTAATTTAGTTTATAGTCGTTTGTATTGGCGCATAGCGTTCAAAATCTTATGTAATATGCATATTGGTACATTTTATTATTATGTACAAAATACGCAAGAGGATAAACTTATGAATAAACAATGTTTCTTCAATATTGCTACGAAATATGCACAATTGTACAGTTATCGTATGCGGAATATGATGGAAGCGCATATATGTGGAATATATATGATTGAACCGAGAAGTGCATAAATTTATTTCGACTTAGAATCCAATAGTCAATGTGAAGATAGCACGTTCAGTCTCGGCGGAGACCTAATGGAAAATCGCGAAAACCAGTTTAAAGTTTAAAAGTTTTTGCGTACTATTACGGTAGCTCTGTATCTTAGTTACTCGGCGCATGCGCATCTACAGTACTCGGTACTCGGACGGAGCCGAGCGGCGGCGGCGGGAACCGAAAGGTGCCGAAGAATTCGAACGAATGAGCGGGTAAATAATTTTAAATTCTCCGCTTCCAGTCCGAGCGCGATCGCCTGCGGAAAGGTCGTGTGACGTGGCGCCAGCAGGCTTTTACTATTACGCAGCGACATTAAAACCGCATGGTTTGTTTACATTTCATCGCAATATTTTGACGAATTCTCGCGACTCGAGTCGATCCCGGATCTATCCTTCGAGCGACCTGATATCGCGACGGTGTCGTCGATTCGCGGAAGAACTTTTTCGATAGTTTCGGAAGAAAATTACGCCGGGACGGAAAGTGATATCGGCGGATTGTAGTGTTTCGCGAAGTTTCACGTGTGGAGACACGAAATTACGCAGCGCCGACGGCGTGTATATTTAGCCGGTCGCGGGGTGGCGCGGAAGGAGACGGCGTGCCACGAATTTAAAATCTCCGCGAGAGCGAGAGGCGCCGAGCGGGACGCAGCGCAAACACGGGACCTCTGATAACCGCCTCCAGTTAGTGTTGTCACATGACCCGACCTTCCCGGCAGCCCGCCGAGGGTCCCGCGCGAGACCCGAGACAGTGAAACAGTGCGACAGCGAGACAGCGAGACAGCGAGACAGCAGGCGGCCAGTGTCGCGGCTGATAGCTGACACCGGTGACTGTGACTGACTATCGCGGATCCTACCGTCCGCGGCCCGCGCAGCGCGTTTGGCTAATTGAATTTCAAATTTGACCGCGCACCGCACTATACCCGCTCGCGTAACTCCTTACCTGTTCCTCGGCTGGCATGTCGCTGTGAGCGCGAGCCCGCAGACCGCAGGACCCGGAGCACCGATGGAAGGGTACAGCCCCTGGCAGACGCCCCCCGGCGGGTGCGAGGGGGCCATGTTGGGCTCGGACCTGGAGCCGCAGGTGCGCGCCCGCTCCAACACGTGGCCTCTGCCCCGTCCCGACAACTACGTGGAGCCTCCGGAGGAGCATGCCACCAACAACTCCAACCATCATATCCCCAACATGGGTAACCCTCCCTTCACACTTATGATCAATGCACATACACAACCTCCCCGTGAGGCATTGGCGTGTCAAAGTCGCAAATCTGAATTTCAGGCACTTTTGATATATCGCACCCCCAGAAGTACACCGTCGTAAGTCTAAACTTGGCTGTTATGAATGCAGTTTAACCACTTTTCTCTTTTGGACCTACCTCAGTGTTTTTTTGGGGGTGCGATATAATATGGACGTATACATACTACAAAAGTATATAACAATTAATAAAACTAGTTTTTTAATAATTAGATATACATGCATAATGCAGCTGGTTAAGTACAATTTATAATACTAGTTTTAAACTTTTGACTTCAATATCTCAAAACGATGTTGTTTATAAACATGTAGATTCGCAATTTTGGCATTGACCCCACGCCGACCATCTACATAATTTAAAAATATAATACAAGATATTCAAAATGTTTGTCTAATTAAACCTATTATAGTTATAATTAATGGAGTTTGGGTAGTTAATATAATGGTAAATAGTATAAGATGTGTTATTTAAAGAATTTTCGTATTGATAAGTGTAAATAAAATTATAATAGTAAACATAACTCTTACCCGTGTCCCCACCAGGTAATATGCAAAATAATCAGCCTTACTCTAGAGACTGAATTTTATTATATTGAAAATATATTTAAGATAAATAATTTATTTTGACTATATTTGGAATCGAATTAGGAATGTCAATTCAGTATGGTCATACATACACTCACGAAAAATTGGACAGGTAAAGTATTGAGTCGTATTCTACCTTTCATGTATGTATCTATACTCACCGATTCAAGTTTTTATACAATGTTCTACAGTGTTATCGCTCACTCAAAATATCACAGATACTTTCAGATAATTGTCGGAATATTCCTACATCGATTATTATTTTACGCACTCGTTTGCTATTGTCTATTATATATTTATCACGATTTAAACGCAATATATAATTACTTATAAAGTGCATAAAAAGACATAATATAGCCACGTTTTTTCAGCACTTATCATTTAAACAAAAAATGTTTGTATCTAGTCAATACCTAGTACCTATTGCGGTACCATGACAAAATATTGAAGCAAGGGGCAATGCAAAAAGTTAAATTGACTGTAAAATGTAACCCAAATTAAAACAATAATCATGAGAGATGTAATAGTAAAGATCTATTCAACACGTACAATTTTTTATCACATTTTCTCCATTATATTGTAAATAAATCATTATTTATCACGCTTATCTAAGAGATACCACGATGTTTGACTTTATTGAGCCAAAAACGTCGAGTGATAAGAACGATGTAACAATTCCGAGCGTATTAATTTATTCCCTGGCATTTCTCGATTAATAATAATTAATAATAACAATCTTATTGAGAATCTTCGTATGTTTTGAGAACTCGAAGTATCATCGATCATGACATTATGTAACTGTTGCCGTGAACTATGACCCTAGATAAAGCGACTAACTTACACATAACACACTGGACTGAGCTGTCAACATTCTGGACTCTGCTACTTGAGCTTATTCGCACGAAAACCATAATTAACCTAACTTTTATTCCCCTTGAGCTTAACTAACACTCCTCGAAAACCAAACCTATCTTTCGGTCCATGATTTCCATGTAAAATTCTCGATTTAAATAAAACAATTGTTTTGTTTTGAATAATCTGTGCTGTTGATTTAAGCCATACGTATTTATATTATATACGTCGTTATTTTAAAAGCGCTACGATTTTTTTGAATCTACGTTGCTGCTTATTTGGTACGAAGAAAATTTACGTCACAAATATGACGTCATCCGCAGGTTTATGAATGGTCAACTAATAGCAGGAATAGGATAAACTATGACGCTCTAAAACGTGTGTTTGAAATGTATTCAATTTTACATGAATAATAGATTTGTTCGTTTTAGAAATATTTCCTCCCACAACAATGAAATGTTCGTATTATTTTTATACTTGAGGTCCCGGACTCAATTACTAGCAAGGTCGACATTGAATATTGGTTCATGATCGTGATACGCTGTACTAAGTGTACCAATGCAGTGACTTATGCACCATTGGGTGCGGCTAAGTGTTTGATGACGTTATCATGCCTAAGAAAACATTTTTCAAATCTTATTTCCGGTAGCAATAAACTTCCATATTTGATTTTTATTTTACCTAGATTTCTTGCTTTGGAGTTATTTACTATTAAAGTAGTTGTATTAAGTTATCATGAAAAATCGTCATTATCGTAGAACAACGACACATGTGATTTTCTTCAACTTTACACAAGAGCGGTCAAAAACGTTTTTTGACATTTTATGTCATATCTCGAAAAGTATGTTATTTGATACTTGGGTAAGTTTTGTACATTTATTTTTTTCGAACCTGGAATATAAATTTCTTATAAGCCCTTTTCAAGATCAAATAAAAAGAAAGTCACCGTCGCATTTTTCGCACATCCATTGTTGTTCTTCAATTACGACGAAATGTTATAAAACCATATTATTTCTCAAATTTTATGTATATCTTCATGTACAACTACGTTATATATTATTACTTAACAAGTTTTATGTATTGATTGATTTGGTGTTTATTTTGTTGAACTCCATATTGAAACTTATAATATTAGAAATCAAACACTGATTTGAATTTACTGAACAATTTATTTTATTTTTACAAATATAAAAACGAAAATTTCGTGACAATTGTTTCGCCTTGTTAAGGCATTTTTAAACGAATGTCGTAACAAACATTCGTTTGAAAATGCCCTAACAAGGCGAAACAATTGTCGCGAAATTTTTGTTTTTATATGTGTAAAAATAAAATAAATTGTTCAGTAGACTCAAATCAGTGTTTGATTTCTAATATTATAAGTTTAAGTTTTATGTACCTGTTTTTCTAATTCTGTTTGCGACATAATCTTTTTAAAACTCTTTAAGTTCTGACACAAGTTGTCAAATTAGCCTATGTATTTTTAAGTCTCATAACTCAGTATCTGAAATTCATGCTTAGAATATAAATACTATGCTTTAAACGTGTTTCCGAAGGTCCATTAGATGTACGTAGCTTCGGCGTCGGCGTCGCGTCGCAAGCTAACAAAAATACGCCGGTGCTTGTAAAACAATCTTTAGATCTTGTTTTATTTACCACGTAGAAATACTAAATTTCCTCTGTAATTTTAAATCGAATAATCAAAAGGCGATGTTATCACATCGTCTCGTTTCTGGAATTCTAAATGTTCTTATGTTGATTTTTGACGAATTATTCAACGGGATTCCCCAGCGTGCTTTTTGGTATCAAACTGGTTGTTGGTTTACTAAGAATGATACATAATACACATGCAAATTACCCCAGCTAATTAGGTATTCGAGAGAATACTGGAAGAGAATCGTCAAGAAAATATTTCCCGGAATGAATCAAAAATACATATCACATTTATTTATGAATTTAATATAATAACATGATTAACCAGTTTATCAACAACATAGGGATTCAATATACTCTGATATGTTTTTATATCATATACATAATGTATCACAACACAATTCTCAGAATATTTCTGATGCGTAGTAACTACGCAGGTATCCAATGAAAAACCTTTTTTATGTTATATCATACCATCGTATGGTCAAACTGACGATAGGTACATATATCACTAAAATACGTATACGGCTCATTAGCCATTATTGGTGAAAACAATTTGGCTGTCTTGAACCACCCCCGTATTCCCCTGACTTGGCGCCTTCAGGTTATCATCCGTCCACCTCCCTGAAGGCACACGTGGGTGGATCAAATTTTCAACGGACCAGCAGGTCCAGAAAAATTTCTCAAGTGTGGAAAGGAGCTTGCGGGAGAGTTATCCGAGGAGGGCATAAAGAAGCTTGTTCCACGGCTCACCACTTGCATTGAACGGGATGGCGATTATGTGAAAAAATAGTCAACAAGTTTTTCTAAAAAAATATACAAATCTAGTACACTTACTTTCTTAACATGCCTCGTACGTCTTGTCATGTACGCGCGCCCATTATTACGACTTTTGACATGTCCATTTTCAAGTATTTGTTGGATTTAGGATGCCATGTCCTTCTCGGTCTTCCTCGATTTATGTGTCCATCATCATTTTTTAGCCGTTCATTCGATGTCCAATCGCTCTACATGTACAAACCAATGTAGAATTCCTATCTTTGTTTTGTCAAACATTAAAATTCTACTAAAATTTCGAAATCAGAATAGGACTGAAATCCTACATAAAAAATATGTTAGTAAATTTCAATAATGTGTAAACAATAAAATAAATATATAACAACATTTATTTTAACCACTTTCTTTTTCTACCGGCCGGTTTCTTAGCTGCACTATCTTCTTTATCAAGGTATAATTAACTTGGTTAATTAATTATTTAATTATACTTTGATAAAGAAGCTTGTGTAGCTTTGAAACCCGTCTGTAGAAAATTATTAAAAAAAGGCCGTTAGAAATAAAGTTAGTGCTTCAAATATAAATTTTATAATATATCACATAATGGATATCGCAGTTATACAACAAATATATAAAAATAATCTTTTAATTTTAACTCTTAAAATAATTAAGAGGTGAATGTAAAAAAAATTGAAATAAACAAACATTGTCATACATATTAAATCAGACTGAGGAATCTAAAAAAATAGACTACTACTTCACAAGCTCAATGTGAGACATAAAGATATTTTTGGCAGTTCAATAAGGAAATTGAAAACCAATTTATTATCTATCGGTCTGCTTTCATCATTTATTATAAAGGTGCCAGTCCCGAAACAATGAAATTCTGCATTGTGAATCACCTTAAAAAACAACATCTCATTTTAATTCTGTCAGAAATCGAACCCAGGACCTGAACAAAGTTGTCGAATGCGCTAGCCAATAAACTACGGGGAGGACTTATCTCCACTCTATTTCCTTTTTCAGGATTTTTACCTTAGAGTAGCCATCGAGTCGAAGACCCTCGACCAGGGTTCTAGTTTATTTCACAGACAGAATTGTATTCTTCATACGTCTGAACACAGAAACACGTCGATGTAAGCTAAAATAAAATTGCATTATCATAATGAAAAAAATAAACTTGCATTGGAAAACTTAGCATTTTTTTTACCAACACCAAAAATTTCCCTTGTACCAAAATCTGCGCGACATTCAGAAACTCGATATTAAGTTAGAATTTTCTAGAATGGCATAAGGATGATAATATTTGTATATGCCGATCCTCAATCATTGACGTCTTTTAGAAACGCAAATAGTAATTTAGCAGGAAATACAGTAGCAAAATATTTTGGACTTCAGCTCAGTCCAGTTACGCGATTTTCTTTTCAATAATAACATCAAACAACTTTTTCTTTCTCTTTTTTCCACGTCCGCTCCTAAGTGGAGCATGTGGACATCACCAGACTCCTCCGGGAGACCCTATCGCTAGCCAGCAGTCTCGCCAATTCCACGTCAGTCCCGCGTCCCTTAGTTCCGCCAAATAAAGTCGAAAGATCGTCGCCTTTCAGGACGACGGGATCCTACAGGTGTGAAGAAGAGGCAACTTGGTTTATGGCTCGCCTGTGGCATCCGCAGCACGTGTCCAAGCCAAAACTACTAATAATAGTATTTCTGTTATTTTATAATAACAATAAGCTCGATTTTACTGTGTGGTTTTCAGTAGTATGTTCGCCTAATAAAAATATATAGTGAATGTTAGTAAATAATTGTATTTAAAGTATAGGGTGATCCATACAATAGAACATCGTAAAATGGGCTACATTGAATGGTTATTGAATTATTGTTATTAATTAGGGACATTATTTTTCAAAACCTTCTTAATCTGAAATATTTCCATATTATTTACTTTTAATCCTTTATTATTTGTGGGTTTGATTTAACACTACTTTCCGCAAAATTATTAATGCGCCATTATAGACTATATATTTATAAAAAATAAAATCTATGCCGAAGAACAAAGTGAGCAAAATATACTTATCGGGTGTTTTTCCAAGCGGGATACAACTTTAATTTGAAGTTAAAGAACCAAATATTTGCTGAAATGAGTTAGTTTTTATTAGGCTCGAAATAACAGCAATGTTATTTTTTTTTTTGAAAATGGTATCCGACAAACATGTTCTCTGCTCTCTTTTAAAATCCGGCGTTATTTCGGAAATGATGCGTGTAATTTTATAGCAAATTTACTTTTTTCTTTAAATCGTAAACATTTATTAGTAATTTTATTAAGATTAGAAGTTGTAATGGCTTCCAATGCTCCACAAGTTATTGGTTTGTTTCCATAGGCCGTGGACTAAGTGTAGCGCTATTGTAAATAATCCAATGCTGTTAAACCACAGGATCATGGAGGCCAATTAACGGGACCATTTCTATAAATAATGTTGTCGCCAAATGTATGCAGTAAATTCATGGTTTCACGAAGAGCCCTATACGCTTGTGAACTGAACATTGATTTTTTCAGAAAATTTCCACAATTTGCAAGCGTTCGAGTATGGCGTTTCATTATTAATTTGAGTATTGTTACAAAGCACAAAAATGTAAAAATATCATTATTATTAGTTTGACTAGTGACAGTATTACCAGTCGAGAGTTCTAAAACGGCAAAAAAAACCAGCTACACCATACACGGTTTTTCAGGGCGAGACCGCGAAACTTCAGAGGAACATTCCTCACAAGCTTTAAAAAAAATATTAATCATTTTTTTCCAAAGTCGTCAAAAAAATTTATATATTTTTGTAATATCAAAATGGAGTAAATCTTTAATTTCTCGAACTAGCATCCCTTCCTTGAACCCTTACCCCTACCCCTACAAAAAAAAATGAGAAAGAATCTTATTTGACCAACGAAGCGATACGCATCAGACGCGGACAAGGAAAGCGGCTGGGTAGGAGAGGGGTTGGGGTTTGTGGAGAGACTGTTTGTCTGAGAAATTAAAGATTTACTACATTTTGAGATTATACAAAAATTATAAAATGACTTATTGGGAATATTTCATTACGATTTTTTTTAAAGCTTATCACGAGAAATATTCCTCTGCAGTTCCGCGGTCTAGACCTGAAAACCCGTGTATAATACGTATACTGGAAAAAAAAACAAAATTCAAAAATAAATTTGGTTTTGGCAAAGAAAATTAAATATTAATATTTAGTTAAAAATATAAATAAAGCATTGAAAAGGAGACGTAGAATCTAACAAATGAAAATAATAAAAAATATATGTTCAATCATAATTTTAAATCAGTAATAAAACGTATTGATTTTAAAATCAATATTTGTCGTGTGTCCGGGGGGAATGAGAAATACAGATCTGTGTTCAAAATATAACCAGAAACCTAGATGAGTGTTTTCGAGTCGATGACCACTCTTGGGTAATAATCCTGAAAAAGTCAATCGAGTGGAGATAAGCCCACCTCCTCGTGTAGTGGTTGGCGAGTTTGTTGTTCTACCATGCCTGAGGTCCCGGGTTCGATTCTTAGCTGTCTGGACGTAAAATATCGATTTTAAAGGTTCTTTACTGCAATATTTCATTGTCCCTTGTCTAGCATCTGAAGCGTAATTGACCTCCTTACTTTTCATTTAACCAAAACTATTTAGAAACGCTGCGATTGTAACGTCAATGCAGTGCCTTACGCACCAAAAGGTGCGATTAGGGAAATGATGATAATACATAGAAAAATGAATGTATTAAACTAATACTACGTTTTTAATGCATATTTTAAAATTTTTTGAGATTTAAGAAAAGTATTTTGAAAGTTGAAAAAAAATCATTTACAGAGTTAAAAATATAAAAAGCTTCCAAAATAAAACAAAAATAAATAACTTAGTTATATTGTGAACTAATAATAGCATGTGTGCCTAGATAGGGTTGTTAAGGCTTGAAAATGGTATGTATTATTAGCTCTATCGCAAAAAGTCACAAGTATTAAGTATTTACACTCAACTTCATTTATTTTCCATTTGTTGGTCTGAAAATTGCCATAAAGAGTAAGATAAGAATTTATAAAGTATTCTTAAGACCATTAATGACATATGACGTTGAAGCAATGGCAGACACAGTCAGGAGTCAGGACCAAACCAGTATTGGGGATTTCCGAAATTAAGACACTGAGGATGATAACAAATAAAACTCTAAGAGATCGCGTAAGGAATACCAGAATAAGATAGATAAATGAGGCTGAGGACATCTTAGGATGAAGAAGTCAGCGAAGGAAGGACTGGTACGGTCATGTCCAAAGAATGGACACCACTAGACTCCCTTATCTCATCCTCGTGGAAGACTTCCCAAAAAACGGAAGGACAGATGGGAATCCACTTTCCAGGAGGAGCAACCCCCTGAAGGTCTAAACATCTATTCTGGAAAAAGGGGGAGTGAGAATTAAAACACCGGAATCAAATAATATTATTATTGTATTGGTATAAATGAAGGTACGCTGTTTGATCGTTAAATAAAACCTTTTGCTAAAATTACATAACGCTTATAAAAACTTTTTCAAAAAGAATTTGATCACCATTACACTGAAATAATGGCCTTATTCACGGTTCAGGAATATCAATAAAAATCGCTCAGAAATCTGAAAGGAATTTCGAATAAGAAATCTTATAGCTGATTTTGCAAATTTTTACCAGTATTCCGTCGATTATTTTTTTTGTTTTGAAATTACGTAGTCCGTGGGAATACACGCGCGTAGACTCTGAATCATAAAATGATTTAATTCTCAATTCAGAAAATGTATGTTTAAAATTATTTTTTACTTATTTAATTTTACAATTCGCCCAAGAGTCATTTTCAAAAATAACCCAAGTAAGTAAAATTAGTTCTAATGTATAATAACCCTATGTTAATGTGCTTGCCGGTGAACCAAGTACGCATACAAATTTTGTTTGTGTTAGTAAGCCCTATATAATGATTTAAATGAAAACTTATTCTTACGCACATATAAAGCAAGGGTTATTAAATATTTGAATGGACTGTACAAACAGGGTGAGTAATTTATATATATGGATACATATTTTATATATGTTTGAATTAAAAAAGCATGCTCAAATGCAAATAAACAGTAAAACTGATCGCGTTACTTGCCTGTTGGCAGATGAACGCTCAAAATGTGGTCTGGTTCGCGGGATGCGTTATCTTTATTTATTTTGCTATCGAACCCTGATACAATGAATGCAATTACCTACCTTTTACTGGGTTCTGGCTCCTTTATTGTTAGGAACTTTTCTAGTGGCAGTCAGGATGATCAGATCCTGTAGTCAGGAAGGAGGGGCACTTGCCGTATTTTCTTGAATATTATATGCGACTGCACGACACAGTGGATTTAATGAGTTATTGATCGCAAAAATTACTTATTCGCGATCGCGTTGAGAATATCACAAGCACATGCACACACGATCAGATGTTTTTATGGGGCCGGGACAATAATTGGTACCCACAGTAGGCATCGCAACATATTAACAAGGGCCCAGTAGGTAGCAAACAAATTTGAACGCCTTAACGTAGTCAATGTGCTTTACACACATAAAGTAATATGCGTCATAACCAAAAACTGTCGTTAAAAAAAAGGGAAATAAAAATGGAAACACATTATTAGTTACACACGTACAAAATATACAATATGTTTTTAAAAATACAGTATGTAAAGGGAAAAAAACTTTTTTCAAATAAAATGTAAATTGTAAAGAAATTAAAAAAAATAAAACATAAAAATTTCATTACTCTACAGCAGTGATTCCCAAAGTGGTCTATATCGCCCCCAGGGGTCTATGACAACCTGCGAAGGGTCTACGTCAACGAAAAAAAATTTTGGGGGTCCATGAAATGAAAATGGGGGTCCATGAAATGAAAATGGGGGTCCACGAAAGTGGATCTCAACATACACTGATAGTACTTCTGGCTGCAAAAAAACATACCCGTTACTTATCCTGTATTATGGAATATAGCGAGCAAATTTTTAATTTCTTTTCCATCGTAATACCTAGTGGAAAGGGAGTTCAGCGCTTTTACCAATCTCCTAACGAAAAAAAGAAACAGACTGGACATCAATGGCCGAGGAGATTAAAGATTAAACCTGACAAAATTGACGCCAAATGTTGATAATTTATTATTAAAGCACCAGGTTCGTCCTTCCCACTAAAAACATTTACTTATTGCCTAGTTTATTTTATGTTACGTTTATTTTATATAACAGATACAAAATATTATTTTGAGAAGTTTTAATTTAAATTCAATTAATAAATGTATAAACTTAACATTTGTTTTAACTTTAAGTTTTTAACACTAAACTTCACTACAGTTAGAAATTTATGAAAAATCAATATCAGGTAAGTAGGGTGTCTACCAAAAACCGAAAAACATGGCTAGGGGTCTACGACACAAAAAAGTTTGGGAACCTCTGCTCTACAGTAAGAGTATTCTTTATGGGTTTTTTGTCGGTCTTAAAAACTGTCATGGCCGCAGTTTTTTGAATTTTACATAATATTTGAATGCCTGCGCCAAATCAATGTAAAAATTGGATAACATTAGGATGTGTTGGCATTACGGCCAATGCGTGTTGTGCACGACATATTATCAAATGTTAATTTTCTGAATCAAAATCTGATCCGTTTAATATAGCAGGCATGCAAGACACATGTCCCATTTTACACGCATCGTCCAAATCCACACAAAGTAAAATAAGGGTGGATTGACATTTATTATATTATTTCTTTTTTTTTTAATTTTTCAACAGATTCTTATTCTTATTATACTTAATAATAATATTCAGCAGATACTCTCAGTCGAAAATCCTGCAAAAGGTTATGGAGTCTTGATTAGTCGGCCTCGTGGTGTACTGGTTATTGTGTTTGCCTGGCATTAAAAAAATAAATGTAATAAAAATAAATTATAATGTAATAAATATCAATACATCCCATGTTATTTTATCGTGCCGGGTGGATTTTTGCCGTGGTGTAAAATGGGCCTTACGGATAGTTTTCGCGATGTTCGAGTCGTATGTGCGCTGTGCGCCGCCGCCGCGCCGCGCCGTTTAGTCGCTAGTTTTGAGGCTTGCTGGCGTTTCGCAATTTAGTTGTGTATTCGCTTATATTGGAATAATTAGCAATAGCATTGCTAAATCATAATGAACTATAAGTAGCGCTATAAATTGCTAATTGAACTTGCTAAATTAAACGAAATCCCAAGTATAGCCAACGTCAAATAAGCGATTTGAATTTACTATCGAATGTAGTATTAGCAGCAGTTTGGTTAAATATCAGAGATTGTGTTTTTCGCTGCATGTGGCATAGGGTAATAAAAAGCGTATTTCGGCTCGTGGGAAAACGAATTCTCACGCGGATGCGGGGCGATAAATCGCGGGGGCGAAGCCTTGGGGCTTCTACGATATTATTTAGCGGAGTGGACTGTATTTTAATTTTAATGTAATAAGTAAATATCCTCGATATGTGATATGCAGTGTCAATCGGTCACAACCCAACGAATGAGATGGATTAGGAATAGCTGCCACTAACCTCAGTTCATTCTGTACAAATTTATATGAAAATTGCGCACAACAATACAATGAAATTAAGGAACGTTTAAGTAAAAAACAAAACAATGTTTTTTTATGTTTCTTCATAGAAAAGAATAAAAATCAAGTTAACATCCTTACAACTTTTAATTATTGTCTCTACAAACAACGCATTTTTTAGCGTTTCGCCCATGTTTAGGTATGATTATCTATGTTAATGTTTTACACATAGAAATAATTGTTTGTTTTTTTGTAAAATTCAGGTACTTCTTTCCCTACAGTATATATATTTTTTAATATTTTTAAACTAAACTGTATGCCAGTAGTTAGGCCCACAGTATTTATTTTATTTGCCTATTTCGCGCCCTTAACTAGACAGGCGCCGTGGCGCTGATGGCTAGACGACCAACTATAAAACGGGTTCGATTCCCGCCAGTTGCAAGAAAAAATTCCAAGACAGATTTCTTCTCGATTGGTCTCGGTGTTGTGGTGCATTTTTCAATACCTCCTTCAATGTCCCCTCTATCCCACCTGCTGACAAGCCGCTAAATAGAGGGTGAGCGGGTTATCCCTTTTAAAAAATATATCATCTAATCCCCAAAAAAAAATTGACGTAAATAAGTCATTTTAATAATTACATATTATATGTACCTGCAAGATGTGTATACATTTAACAAACGATGCTATTAAGGTTAGCATGCTAAATAAACGGAAGGAAAACAGCAATAATTGCCGTCGCTGGCGTGCGCTATTCACGTCGCACAAAGATAGAAGCCTACCAAATTGGCTGTCAAGGCTCTTCCGCGTCCCCTCCCCTCGCCTCGCCGCCCCGCACACCCTCCGTGACCTCCCGCGACGCTCTCAGTCAGGGACATTCAACACGTGGTTTTGCTATAAGCACCTACAGACAGACTTTTGTATATGTATGAGTATATCTATTATATGCCCATAGTAACACGTAGGTAGAAACTAAGAACTTAAATTCTTCGCGAAGTGAGCTCGTTACAGAAGATAATTTTGGCTACTAAAATGCAATCTTTTCGCCTTTCGTTATTACTCATCAAACCGTTGCAAAATGAAATGCAGCGTATCTGAAGCATCTGTTACCGAAAGATAAGGTGTTCAGTGTTACGCTTCAGGTGCCAGTCCAGAGACAATGAAATAATTTAATGTAAACCATCCTTAATAACGAATATTTCATGTCAACCTTTCCGGGAATCGAAGTTGTGACCTCATGCATGCTAGGTGAACACACCAACTACTGGACTATGCTCAACCATCGACTTCAAAACACTCGTCCAGGATTCTGGTTCTATTTCACACACAGAACTGTATTCCCCATCAGCCCGAACACAGAAATCGTTGTTATTACTGTTATTAAAATTAAAATGATAATTTAAAAAAAAAAATGTCTTTGTCATTTTTCATAAAATATTTATTTTGTTAAAATGCGTCACAAAAACATGTTCAACAACTTTTGCAAAATACCCAGCTCTCGCATACTTAAATTTCACTGCCTACCTATTGACATGGTAAACTTTTCAAAAACCATACCAGTCTGACGATGTCGCGAGAGCGATCAAACCGGTTATTGGTCTATCAAGCGAATTAAAGTGTCACCCTGTCATTCAAAAAATATTAATAAAAATTACAATTAACCGGGAAATTTCACCGGTTTAAATTTAATTAAATGTAATTGTTTGCCGCGGACAATAAAGACACACACTACCATAAATCAGTTTTCCCAGTTTCGAGAACAATGGTGCGAAGCTACTACCTGGAAAAAACTCTGTTTCTAAATATATCCCAAGCTTTTATTTTTATATTTTAGTTGGAAACATTACTTACTCGTATGTTTTCATCAGATCTACCAAAACGTACATTTAAAAAAAAAACACGCTGATAAGGAATATTTTTTTAAAATCCTCAAGGATTGTATTACCAGTGCGAACTGTTTTTTTGTCTTTGAAGCCCCAAAGGGGTGAACCCTTTGGGGCTTCTCCAATCTAAATCCTTTTCTTGTCTACAAATATTTGGACAAAATTAATGTATCAAGAGATGTATTATGTAGACATGTATACAATGCATTCGGTGGATTATTAAATATAAAAGCTGACTACCTTCAAGTAATTCGTCGAATTTGGCCAATCAATACTCCGCACCCCAGATTCCAATCACGTGATTTTACCCTTAAGTCACGGAGTGGAAATGGTGTTAATTATTATGCAGTCTCAAATTAACACTTGTAAATAAAACATTAAATTAAAAACATTATTTTTTTTCATTTTTTTATATGTTCGTATATGATAATCTCACATACATTTATTATGACTAGAAAAAACTAAATCAGTAGATTTTTCTGGTATTTAGTAGTTAACGCCAACTTTTTGTAGGGTGATACTGGTACAATATAGGGGAGTATTCTTACGATTCATAAGATGTACCATTTTAAAATGTATGAAGGTGCAGAAAAACAGCTTGGTAAGTTTACGCATAACAGGGGAAAGGGTTCATGTGCTGTTAAAGAGTACCTTTCGGCGGTTCAATTCTTTCAAAATGCATTCCCGGAAGGTTTTCATAATGTAACTTATCAAGTTTTCCCCCTGTGGTTTTCGCTGTGTAACGTTTACGGCTTGCTATGTTAATTTACAAATCGTAATATTTTATCGATTTGCAAGTGGTTTAAATTAGGGGAACAATTAGCGAAGCTAAGGTCTTCTAATTAATTTGTACAAAAATAATAAATTAATACACCGAATCAGCAATTCATAACTTGTTTCAATCGGTTGTAATAAGAATTTTAATTTCATTCGCGTCTTTAAAAAGGGCCACGTGTTTTACCTCGCGAAATCGGTTTCTTTCTATTTTATTGCCTTGGGCATAATATTTCAAGCTTTTTCGATCGTTTTTTTGCACAGGTGGGTCTTTTTATTCTGATCTTTGAAATAATTACAACAGGAAATCATTAGGAGTTAACGTTTCCAAAGTAAATCGACCAAATGGTATGGAAATTAAATTCAAAACAGCGAATTGTTTTCATTTATTGAATTCACTATAATGAAATCTGTTATCTACTCTGGATTCTTGTCGTCTTGGGCCCCGATTACAATGGGAAGTTAACAGAGTTATCTTCAACTGACGAAAATTAGTATATTTGCATGAACGTTTAAAGTATCTTCGTCGGTAACCTATAATTTAACATGTTTAGAAGAAAAAATTGTATACACATTCTGCTTTTCATACCGGAAAACTTAATTTTGCTTTGTAGATAAAATTGAAGATAAATCTTAACTTCCCATTGTAATCGGGGCCCTGATTTATGGCACTTGAGTTTTGTTTACCTTTTTCGCTGCCTTTTCTTTGTATTATCTAAATATTTTTTATTATTTCTCTAGAATGGCGTCGGATATTAAAGTTCACGTTTTACATAAAGCCCCATTGATTAATACACGCTAGTTTGAAATGTATTTAAGAAGTAAACAAAGAAAATGTAGTTTGTACGCAAGCAATAAGTATAAAGTATGAATAAGTTACACATTCATAATTACACATAGATTCACATTGGCATTTTTCGCACCGCAATGCAACGGAGGCCGCCCTATATACGAATGTCTTGTACTTACGCAAATCTCCCAAAATATCAAACTAATAAACTTCAATTTGTTTTCAATGCAGCAGCAAGGCTTATTACGGGAGTAAAAAAATATTCTCACATCTCACAACATCTTCGAGATTTGCACTGGTTAAAAAGCCCAGAGAGAATTAAATACAAGCTGTGCTGGACAGTATTCAAATCCCTTCAAGAAATGGCTCCAAAATACCCGTAGGACCTTTGTATTAGGGAAAATACATGTCAAAGAAAATCTACTCTTAGGTCAGCATTTGATTCAGGAATAGGAAAACTTGTCGAAATCCGGCGATCCGGCGATCGGCAATATATCACTTAAGTTTAGTTAGAATGCAAGTTTAGATATACAATTGTAAAGCGCCCTTGAGGTGATTTTTTACTAAAATGGCGCTATATAAATCAGCCAAATATTATTAATATTATTATGAATTTTTCAAAATGTATCATTTCTTTTTAGGAGACTATCTAATTACCTATTTATTAGTGTAATTATATAGGTATTTAAAACGTTCACTCGTGCAGGTATACTGCTATATTCAATGTACGTAATTGTTACTTAAAAATAAAATTAAAAATTATGCCCATCTTGTCGCTGTGCCGCGACGGCGGCGGCGGCGGCTGTTTCGCGTGGCGTCGTGCTCACACCGCGCCGCGGAATTATCAGAAAATGCCACAGCGCGACGCGACGCGACCCGAGCGTCCGAGCAAATGGCGCTGTTCAATGTAAAAATGTACACGAATCCAACGATTCCGCAGAGCTCTGCAACTCCGTACATATTAAATATTCATTTCAGAATCCAGTCGTGTACTAGGAACAGATTACCAGAGCTGGTTTTCGCTCAATCGTCCCGCAGAACGCACTGATAGCAAGGTCGCGTCTGTCTCGCGTCTCGCCTGACCTTGGGCTTGGTACATAGTCGAGAAGATTCGATGCCGTTATAGCGCCAAATTCTTCTTCCGTCCGCGTCCGCGTCCTCACCAAACCACACAAATTAACACCTATCAATCCACCTAAGCATAAAGTCTCACCGAAATATTTCACTCTCGCGCGAAGCTATGTATTTCATCTGTGTCTTTTTATGAGGTTATATTTAGCGACGTAACTTACTTACAGCTGAGTTTTCGATTTTAAATCAAAATTTGGTCTGCAGCGAGACGCTGCGACCGCGCCATATTGAAACAATTATCGTCACGACTTCTTCAAATCTTGAATGTACCTAATCTTATTTGAGTTAGAAAAAACGTTTATAAAAGTTACAGCGTGATCAGTTTTGTATTAAGTAATTGTTGAGTTGTAGTATTCAGAGTTCGCCTTGTCTTAAAATTAAACAGTGTTATGCGAAGCAATAATGTCATTATTAAATTGGGAATAAATTCAGGCCAATTTTAAGTTAAAAGGCGTATCGTTTCATAACGCATTTATAATATTTGATCAATAAACACTACTTGGTATTCACGCATTCATTTAAATCTCGAAACGTGTAATTTTGACTTATGATTATATGTAATCGAATCGAGGTATGTATTTAAGAATTCATAAAATACTTGCCATAACATAATCCTATATAATTTAAATTTATTGACGATTATATTTATGATTCTTCAAAATCATGAATATATTATCATAATTATCAAAACAGTATAAACTAGATAAAATAATATCAATACAACGCAACTAGGTCATATCTTCTAATGGAAGATTATGTTATAATATACCGATTTAAACTAATCTCAATTTATCCCAATTGAAAATATTCAACTAACATCACATTTATTGCAAACAAATGTATATAAAAGTTTTTCAGTAAAGGTGTACGTATGTCTTTGCATATTAAGCTTGAAACTAAGCATCTTAACTTCGTGTTACAAATAATCAAGGTATGTTGCAAATAGTACGTACGTAGGGGTGCCAAAGCAATTATTTATGCACCATTATAAATATGTGAACAAGAGTAAGAAGAAAGGAGAAGAAAACATAGTAGAGTATGCTAAATGAATGTTAAGGGGTCTATTTTCAAACTTATTTAGAGAAATAAATTTTACTGAAATAACTTATGAAGAATTTTACCTATATCTGCAATACAATTGTTTTTATTTACAATTGGTTCTAGAATCTCGCTAGTGAAAGCTTTTGAATACATAATATATAACAGAATTTAAAAAAATGTTAAATATTGATTCAATTATGATTACGATGGTTAATATTACGCAGTACCTAATGTAATCCTTTCAACATCAAATTATTAGTTATAAGCGGTGTAAATACCCAGACTATCAGATTCCTTTCTCTGTTTTGTACGATATGTTAGGATACCCTATTTATATTTGACACATATTTATTATTTTTTTAAAGGGCTTTTGATGTCCACAGGAGCGACCATTCCTTCTCCAGCATCAGTGGCCGCCAACAAAAAGAACTCTTCAAGGCGAAACGCCTGGGGAAATCTATCCTACGCCGATCTCATCACCCAAGCCATAACTTCTTCTCAAGATAGCCGCCTAACCCTGTCTCAGATCTACGAGTGGATGGTCCAGAATGTTCCTTACTTCAAAGACAAGGGAGACAGCAACTCTTCAGCTGGATGGAAGGTAAGAATTCAGCTAATGTTTCAAACACCAAATAGAGAAAAAATAAATTTACCATTTTATTTTATTCATTTATGAACGAACAGTCCCAAACAGAATTAACACAAATTATTATAAAATAATAGTTTACTTTAGCTGCAATAAAAAAGTAAAGAAATTATTTTTAGACCAGTAAAAATAATATGGTAACTAGGGGTGGTATTCTGAATCTTCTCTTCCCCCTAGAGAGGGGTTCATTTGGGGATTTGTATTTTATATGTTTGCGTTTACACTTTGTTTCATATTTGGTCACATTGATGATTAAACGTCAAATAAATATGAACACGTGAAATCTAACAAGATGATTTTCGTTTAGAACATCATTGCGACCTTTATTACCCAAATTATCCATTACCCAAAACACTTAATTAGGTTGAATTGACCAAACCGTAAACGTTTTTTTTCGTTTTACAGTATATACATCATTTGTCGTTTAACATCAGTGTGGCTATTATATGATACAAAGTGTCGTCGCATTTAAACAATAAAAAACCCCAAATTAACCACTCTCTAGGGGTAGAGAAGATTCAGAATACCACCCCAGGACCAAATTTATTTTATTTTTTCAACGAAGAAAGTACAATTTATCGCCAAAACATCAGAATTACTAGTTGGATAATTCCGGGTTTAGTGCCCGTGGCTAGTGTTGACTTCAAACCTCACTCTACCACAACTTTTTCCCAATTTCCTATAGCAAGTTATTTACAAATTATAGGAAATGCCCCCCAAAATTGAAATATGTGGATAAATCATAGGAACGTAAATATTTACGGTCAAAAAAAACAAAACGATCATAGTTATGTGTAGATTGAGTTTTTCTACTGACATTAGTTGGTGGAACTGCATTTTAAATATAATAACAAAAATACGTACATAGTTTTATATAGTTTTATTCCACTTTTATTTATAAATGTTTATCAGTGATCGGGTTTCGTCGTGACTGACATCGTCATACTGGTGAACACCAGATCACCAGTCTGGCGATGTCGGTCACGACAAAACCCGGTCACTGGTAAAAATGTATAAATAAAAGTGGAATAAAACTATAAACGTGTTTTTATTATGGTAATAGTTATAAGTCTTTTTATATATATTTCTTCTGTACGTGCGTATGTTACTGAACTCCTAAACGGCTGGACCGATTTTGATGAATTTTTTGTGTGTTTGAGTGGGTCCCTGGATGGTTTAGATTTACAATTGGACCCGGTTGGTGAGAAATTCAAATTAAAAAAACGCTTGCTGAACCAGCTAATAGCAAGCAAGCCAACGTTCTAGCGGGACAACGTCTATCGGGTCCGCTAGTGTAGTATAAACTACAAACACTTTGATTATTTCTGTCAATGAAATTGGACATGGAAAGACTAATACTTGCGATCTCATCCGGAATATAAATGTAAATTTAGCACCTAGATAATTATAATGCCAAAAACATGCCCTCATCGAGCAGATTCAATTCTAAGCAATCGGATAGAACAATATGCAAAATGTATACAGTAGAACTCCGTTTATCACGGCGGCCTCCGTGGTGTAGTGGTCAAGACGCTTGACTCACGCACGGAAGGTTCCGGGTTCAATTCCCGGTGAGAACACAAAAAAAATAAAATGTGATTTTTCTCAAGCCTGGGTGCTCTGTGATGTAATTCACCACTGTAATTAGGCCTCCTGGCCTGTTGTGGTGCAAAAAAAAATTTAAAAAAAAAAAGGTAAAATGTAATGTAAAATCCGTATTCCACTCATCCGGATTGCCAAATATCAGTAATTTAGAAATAAAGGAAAGGTTTAAATTTTAATTTTAATAAAGGAAATATGGACGTCTAGGCATTTACAAGGCTTATGACCTGTCATTCCCTTCTCAAAAATGAAGCGGGAAACGGATTTCAGAAATACAAAACTTTGAAAAATCGTAGCGCAGATAATACGATATATAAAAAAAAAATATAATAATTTTGACTTTGTTTAACAGCCTATTAACAAATAATTATTTTTTTTGAACTGAACTGAACTTCCTCATTAATCTCTATTCCTCTTTAAAACGCAAATTACAACCGCGAGTTAAATATAATAAAATAAATCGCTCAAATAATACGGGTAAGTAAAAAAGAATTACAAAAACAAGTTCTTAATCTAAATATATAAAAAAAATAGTTTTTTACTATCAGTACCTACCTAAGAAGTATTCTGAATATTTTTTTGGTTTAGTTTATATTTACACCAAATGATGGGTAATTCTAAATACCCAAAATTCGTTCTTATTCATATTGAACTCGTTTGTGACGTAAAAATACAATGTCTTTTTTTTCTGCTTTCGATTGAAATTAGTTAAATCGTAAATAATTCACCCAATCAAGTTACTTCCAAGATTTTAAAAATATTCATATGAATTACAAGGAAATAACAACTTTAAAAAGGGCTAGTGTCCAAATTATTATCATCACCAAAAAACGCCGACCTCCATTATATGAATTTTAATCACATTAGATCTTATAAATGTTTTGAAATTCATCGTGTCATAGAAAATCAATCAGGAAAAATACTTTGGATGTAACAAACATTTCTCTGCTCTCAGTTTAAATCACTAAGGGCCTTACTTATAAATCGGGTATAAAGTTAAACTTGAGAATAGTGGTAGAATAATGATGGTATAGCAAAAAGTATTTATTTATTTATTCATTCAAAATTACACTAGTTTAAATATTAATGAACTTATAAAGGTTTTTTAGGCTATGCCCGTGTCAATTACTTATAAACCTTGCATAGAGTTAAACTCGGTTTAAATCTGGGATAGCGATCATAGAAACTTATACCTGCACATTATGTGGTATAACGCTGGAATAAGCACGCAATCTGTCAAAAGTCATATTTTTCAGTAATCAAAATGGATAGTTTATCAGTTTTTTTTTTCAATTTTAAATAATTTCGAAAAAATACGACAAATTAAGCAATAATTCATAGCATCTTTATTTTGAACCTAAACAGAAGGAGTCGAAAATGCTCACTTTCTTCTATTTGACATTCCATTTTGAAGCACTATAATCAAATAAAATAATATATGTTACGTAAAAGCAAACACAATATCTTTGTAGGATTTTGTAATAATATTTTTAAGCCTTGCCAAAGGAACAGTGATGTTCCCATTTAATACGTCGTTATATGATTTTACATGGAGCTAGTTCAAGTTAGCGCTAACTTATATTTTAACAGTTCGGTGTTTATTTATTTTTATACTAACGGTTCAAGGATCCTTTTACAATAAAAAGTTTTACAGAAATAATCACAGCAGTGAACAATTCATTTTGTAATATATTATGAAATATAACTATATAATTCAACTGAATAATTAAAACTAAACAAATTAGTTAAAGTAATATATTTTTTTTTTAACTACAAAAAAGTAGAAAACAAACATAAAACATCCAAGTTGACAAATAAAAGATAACAATTAAAGCGAGATAATCTTACACTCTAAACATAAATATAACAAAGTAAAATTAAGAAAATTTAACGTAAACATAATGTGGCTAGTATTTAGGTAGGTAATTATAAAAAAGAAAAATAATGCTACAATAATACTTTATAAATAATAAATTTTTTGGATCAATATAAAAGCTCAAATAATCTTAATCTTATTTTAATTATTATGTACTGCATATTATACTATTATTATTTGGGTTGTTTAATTTCAACAGGCGAATATGGTTGGTACATGTTTATCGGAAATATTTAAGAAAAATATCAGGAATTGTGACGGAGAGAAGATGGTTAGATTTAAAGTATTTTTTCCTGGTAGCAAGAAGAAAGTCAAATTATTATCAAAGTAATCAATACTCTGGTAAATTGACATCTAATCTGAGGATTGTTAGTATACTCGTATATATTTCTAAACCTAATTCTGTCTATGGATTCTGGAAGATATGTGGAGATAAGTAGTTCAGGAGCATCGAAGAATGAATTAAGTTAGTAAATAAAAAATAAGTTTGTATTACGACTCCGAGAGGATTTTTTTAATAGAGTGATCCGGATTGTGATAGTTTTGAACCCCTGGAAGAATCTGCGCCACAAATCATCTCAGGTGATTCCCCGCGGAACCTTTTGTCCTTGGCCAGCTAAACTAAACAGTTGGGTCGCGTCCAGAACCGGTTTAGCCACACAAGGCGGACCACATACCGCCGGACAACGGATGGCGTGTTGTGCATAGAAAATTAATATGTGCATACATTATCATCTTATGTGTTGCGAGAGAAAGTATAAATGGCGCGGCTTTTTATCTCACTCTTGGCGTCACGTTGGTATACGAGTAGAACGGTAGCTTTTAATTATTTTTTTAGTCATTACAACTATACTTAGAGCGTCGGTGGATGTGATGGAAGGGAATATGCTAGTCTAGGTATTCACGAGGCTTATGGACAGTCATTGGGTCGTTTAACCCTCGTACGGCTATGATGTCACATGCGATTGGTGTACCAATGCAGTGCCCTATGCACCATTAGGTACGAAAAAGGAAATGATGATGATGATGTATATGAACAATATTTTAAGTTTGTCTGAATTTTTGTAGACAAGAACTGGATTATAAATATTAATATACTACAATTATAGGCTTATGACATGTCATTGGCTGGTTTAAGTGGCCATTTTACAAACTGTGTAACTTTCACCATTCTGCCTATATTTAAACATCTATATTCCTACAATTCTTCCATCTGTCGATCTTCGCGAAGTTAAAGAGCTGAATTATTGATGCGGGTGAGATTCTGACCTTATTATTTAACCTACATACTAGGCAACGCCTGAATTATTTTTCACAAAAACAGCTTCATAAAAATAGCCAAATTATTGTTCATTAATTTATTTATACAAACATTTAATATTTTACAAAATGGCACAAAAAACACTGACAAATTATTCTGATTGTACTAGGAGTAGGCTCAGTATATAAAGGGTCGGCAAGCCATAAATATTAGTATGCCTAGTGTTGCAATCGGTTCCTATATGGGCCAATGCCTGTTCTAAGAAACTGTTTTGTTGCGGCAAATATGGTTATCGAATATGTTTCCCATAAATAAAAATAATATTGAAAAAATATAAAAAAAGTCATAGCCCAAAAATAAATTCATAGATGATTATTTATATTTATATAGTTATATGATTTTTTATATCACTCGCACATGATTACGCAATATATTGCTGAAAAATATTAATACTGAATTTTTGATCTATTTATCTATTTAATTACTGAAAATTTCATTAAACAAAGAGATGTTAGCTCAGTTGGATTTCTTTATCTAAAGACTAATTTTTATCTGCAACCGTTTTATCTTGAGTGCGAACGATAACGTTACCTATATTTTCAGATATTGGAAAGGTGTTCGTTCTATTCTATTATAATATTTTATAGGAATGCATTTTTACTATTAAATGTTTATTTTGTGTGATTTATCGACGTTTGTCGATAAAATAAACTCGAATTTTCAAAATAGAATGTAGAGTATTCGTTTGAAAATTTGTCGGTAACATAATTGGTATATTAACCGATGACGGTGCCATACGACCCGGCCAAAACAACTGACAATTTACCCTAAAATTTCAATTCCGGGGAAGAAAATTCGAAAGATCTAATCTAATTTCAGTAAATCCTTCGCGTTCTTGTTTAATCAATCCAAATTTTATTTAAATACTAATTTACGTCATGTTTATACGAGAATTCATAAGTCGTTTTTCGTTACATTAGCGATCTCTTAGTTTTTATCGGAAAATTCATTGTAACATGTTCTAAAAATTTCCAGAACTCCACTGCATGTCTTAATCTTCTTAGTTAGATGCGTTTTACCAATTCTTACTAGTTATACTATATGTAATATTAAGTGTTGTGAAGAATTACCGTATCTATTATAAATTTTACATGACGCTTTATGAATCAAATTTTATGTTTTTCTGGGTAGCCTGTATGTTGCACAATATAACAAGGTACGGCCTTGTACGAACGGAACAGCAATAATATACAAAAACCAGGAATAACTTCAGTATTCGAAAGGCCGTAAAAAATCTTTGGGCTTATAATCAAATTCTGTATTTTGGTGTATTTCAATATACCTAATTCATATTTATTACAAATTATAACAATGATTATAAATACGGGATTGGGTGCATAAACAATATTTTATACAAACATACATTGTGTACTTCATTAGTTTTTCTAATACTTCTAAAAATTTCTTAGTGTGAATAAATGTGAGTTATTTGTGTAGACTACAAAGTTTATGAAACATTTTCCCGTAATATGACAGTAGACATGCTGACTGCTGACTGCTGGCTACAACAAGAAATCTCTCAGTGTTTTATTGTTTAATATTATAAAAATACAAATACCCAAACATCTTCATGTGTTTCTTCATACGTATAATAAAAATCTTGTCAAGTTTTTTTATCAAATTAAAACATTCATTAATAAGCGGTTTCTCTTATCTTTTTAATGGATTTTCTTCACGTGTATGATTTTAATTTGCGACCTATTTGATTTTACATTGAAATTCTTAATATCGGGTAAATTTCACATTTAAATCATTAGAAAATTGTATGATATGATTAGTGTAGGTACAATATAAAATAATGTTTCGTTATAACGTTCAAAGAGTACATCAATTTAATTCAGTATTAATTCCCGAATATTGTAAATCATTTTGCCGATGAGCTTTCAAACATATATATATTCATAGAATATAAGGAATAATATGTAATTTTATGAAATTTAATTTGATTTAATACAGCGCTTCAATGAAATAATGTAAAAACATAATGTAATTATGGAATATAAAAATGTTTTACAATATGTTTTTTGATTGACATAGCCTTGTACTTTTTTGACAGTTGAATGAATAGATAGATACCCTGCGTATCTCTAAGACTTAAGATTTTTTTCTTTTTTTACTCCTAAGACTTAACACCAAATTTCAAAATAGTATAATGAATTAATAAAAACACTTCAAACTAATCGGCTTTTTTTATGATATATACCTTTTTATTTTATTCAATTCAAATATTCAATAATAATCTTACATTTTTCTATGAACCGGGATTAGATTACATTGTTTTTTTCACACAAAAAAAACTCGATTTTATACGAATTCATATTCGTATATAGAGAGATATATATGTAAATTATTTTACATTGTGTTCATGTGATATGATGTCAGGTCAATGTCACGAATTTATTATACATTTATAACAAGGCTACTGATGCTTTTTTCGATAAATTACAATAAATTTTAATTACGGTAACTAGATATAAACTATTAATATTTTACACATGTGATTCCCGCCTAAGATTCTTTTGATTTATTTAAGAATAGGGTTTTTATTTCAAAATAAAGGGATGCATGTTTAGGGTGCCTTAAATACCTGATTTTTTAAGAAAAAATCCTGTCTAAGGTAAAAAATTAACAAATATTTTAATAAAAAAATTATGTAAGTATACGGTACATATAAATAAACTGACGTGATTACTTCATTGACTGTAATTTTTTTTAGAGAGTTTTTTTTCTTATGTGCAAAAGTAATATCATCACAAGAAGTTTCAAAATCGTCTTGTTTCAAGTCACCTGAATTAAAAAATACCTGTCTCAGAGCAATGCCGGGCACACGCCTGTCTAATCCTTAAAATGCCTCAAATACGGCAAATGTCTGTCAACCCTAGTTGAGTCGGACTGGCTGATAGTATGACCAAAAAAATGCATTATATTTGTGCGAATCGCTTACAAATTAATAATTTCGATCTATAATCAACTGAAAACATGTCTTTATTATAAAACTAGGGCCCTTTCACACCATGGCAAAAATCCACACGGCACTATAAAATAACAGCGGAGATTGACATTTGAACATAGTTATGCAGAAAGCAGCCAGTCCACAATTTTGAAAAAATGCGATATTGATGTTATCGGGTGCAGTAAGGTCAATTCTATGTTCTGCTAAAAACAGCCAGACTGCTTTCATACAAAAATCTGTATTCATCACCTTCTAAAAAAGGGTGTCAATCACAAAAATGGCATCTCTCAATTTTCAGAAAACACCCACAGCACTAGAAATTTTTTGCGGTACTTAAATCATTAAAACTGGTCAAATACATAATAAATTTCTTGTTTGTAATAAAGAAAAAAAAATTAGTGTATTCATCGTTTATCATTTGTTAAAGTCAAAAGTATTACAACTGTTGTTTAGATTTGATAATTTACTCTTTTCACAAAGGTGCTATTATCTCAGTTTCACTTTTCTATGGCTGCTTTCTGCATAACTACGTTCATTTATTACATTATAATTATTATTTATTTATTTAGTGCCAGGCTAACTCGATAACCAGTACACTTAGAGGCCCACTTAAACTCCACTCGATTTCCTTTTGAAGGATTTTTATCTGAGAGTAGATGTTGAATAAATTAAAAATAAATACAAAATAATATAATCAATGTCAATTAGCCCTAATTTTACCATGCTGGGTGGATTTGTACGATACGTGTTAAATGGGTCAATAGATATAAAACATTTTTAAACAACTATTATTAATAGCATTCATTCATTGAAATAAAAAACTTAAGAAATCATCTTAAATTTAAGTTGAACCAAAAAATTAAGTTTTTAAAAAAAATGGGTTTCATAGAAAAATTAAACTAATAAAACTAATTTTGGCCATTTTGAGGCAAAATGCAACAATCATTTGACTTAAAACCTTTTAAACATAACTTTTTCTATGCAAGTGGCCCTTAGAATAACAAATTTTGACGTCGAAAACTATCGTCAGTCAAACTATTCATTAAACCCGGGTGATATGTACAATATACTCGTATTGTATTATTACTGATTTAAATATCCGTACCTACACTTAACGTGAGTATTAAAAGCCTCCTTAAACGGGGCATATTATAACCCTTTTGAGGTCATGTACAGAAAAACCAGGTCACTCGACGTTTATGCCCCAAAAAGGTCAAATACATTATTTGATCTAATCTAGTTGACTTAATTAACATAAATAGTATTCCAATTGTTAGCGTTTTTCACAGCTATCATACGCCAAATTATAATAAAGCGAGTTTAACTTTTTTTTTCAATTGACGACAGTAATTTCAGCACTCAAAATACTCACATTTATGTTTAATTTTGATTTTTTCTTTACAAGACTCAAAGGTTCAATTAATTTTAAATAATGCGGTACAAAAAAAAAAACGTATTTTTTATTGCATATATTACATGATATAAAAATGAAGATGAATATTTATAAAACAACTACCATTACTTGCGTTTTTCTCTGTTTTAATTTATGTTTTTTTTATATTTTATTGAATTGTCTTTGAATAAAAAGTAACGGTTATGATCCAAGATCCAAATAGAATAACATTTTTCGCATTAGCAAAATCTTTTTTTAAAATGTGTGTTTCAGAAACACTTCGTTATGTATTATTATTTACTATGGGCAGGTACCCTTTGCTGGTGCGCTTATATTTGTGTACCACGATGTGTCTGCTTTTTTCTTCTAAAAAGCATCCAAGCGGTTTTTGAACTGGCTGACCAAAATGGAATCGGCAATGAGGCTTGGCAATTTACTCCAGTCTGAAACTACGCTGCTGGAAAGGAAGTTTTTCTTGGGATTAAGATGGCACTGGAGACAATAGAATTTTTAGTTATGACTCCCTTAAATTGGTATTGGGATTTAATTTATACATCTATCACAGTTACCACTGAGTACCTATTTTTTTATTTAGATAACATCCAGTCGTCCAAAAAAATAATTAACGCATTAATAAACTTGTAAGTTTCCATCAAATCCCCTCTTTTTCGACTTTCTTCTTCTTGCGCATTTAATTTACTGTGTTAGGGCATCCTTTTCAGTAATTTGGGTATTTTTGAAGCACATCTTTGGATTTTTCCCCATAGCTCGAAGTCTCAGTGAAGTAGGGACTCCATCCATATTCCAACGTCTTACATAGGTCTCGTATATTTTAAGGAAAACCTATCTCTGGAGCATAGGATGTTTATTGAAATACAGTCGAACTCGGTTATAACGATCGCGGAAATAGCGAGATCTCGTATGTAACGAGGAAACATTAGTTGACATTTTAGTTCAGGGTTTTCTCCATACAATAATTCACTGTTATAGGAGCTACTTCTCGGACATACCGAATAAAAATTACAAAAAAAATGTTTAAAACATCATTCTCGAAATAAGAATCAAAGCAATAAAATCTAAACGGTCGGCTAACGTAAATGATAAATACCACCGGGCGTTGGGATCGGATTATGTTTATGATAGCCATGTAAGTGTTTAAGTACCTTATTGGATTTTTCGCCGACAATGTTGAAAAATGAACACACATGGTTTTTTAAAAATCCAAGCTTTGTGAACTTAGTAAGTGCCGGTTCGGCACATTGTTACTATTTACAGCTGTTTTTGTAGTTTACGAATGACATTCTTGTTTCGCGGGTTTTTACAGTGTTTTTTTTAATATTTTTTATATTTTAGGCTTATTTCAATACACAATAAACACTACAAGTGGGTGATATCAAATGAGTTCTAGACAAGATCAGTTAAAACCTTACCCCTGTAAAAAAATCTGTATAAATTATATGTACACATATGTATTTACTTATTGACAATGTGCAATAGCGATTGTATAAAAAAACCCTTTTTCTGGTACAACGAGTAACACTTATGGCGATCAAATTCAAGTGGTCCCATCTTCCTCGTAATAACCAAGTTCGACTGTATATATTTATGTAAAAAAATAAAAATAAAAAATTGCTATTATTTAATCATTTACATGCTTCCACTTTCTATTATGTTGTATCTCAACTCAACACAGGGCCTCTGGTCTCATAGAGTTTAGGATACATTATTTTTTTTAAATGTTATATAAATATTATTTTTTTTAAAAACTTAAAAAAAGGCAATAGATGTGAGTTAAATACCTTTATTATGATAAGTGTCTTTAGAGGGCGTAAGCTTTTAAATGTACATAATTTTATAATTGTTGAATGTATTGCATCTTGTGGCTGTTAAGTTGAATGCATCAATATTTGGATTTAAAAAATACACTTATGTACTTCTTTGATGGTCGTTAATCGTAACTAATTAACATTAAATATGTGGTCCCGTGTATGTTAAATTTGGTATGTCTTAGAAATGGCACTACCGAGAGAGACAAGATTTGTTTATTTAAATGCGGAGTTGCATGCCTACCGTGACGTAACACGTAACAGTGTACACTGTACTCGTATAGTAGTGTTGGCCTTGCCATTCTTCGGTTCGTTACCAATCGGTAAAAACGATTTAGCAGGAGCGTAACACTCCATCTGTTAGCGAACAAGTGAATCGCTGCTCGTAGGAATTCTACTTCAGGTGGCCGAGTCATGGGTCTTAAACCAGGAAAAAAATCTTAAAAAAAACAAATAACAAAAAAAAACAATTTTCGAAAAAAAAACAATCACCCAAAACTCTTATTTCCCCTTTGACAATTGTAACGTAAATAAAAATCATTATTCAAAATAATATTGACACTTCGTCGCTTTAGTTCGTTTTTATCCAACAGACCATTTATAACGAAATTTAGTTAAGTATACAGGAGTTCTAAGGAAGCCTTTATTTATAAAATTAAAATGAATATTATTATTTTTTCAAATTTTTAGAAGGGTTTTTTAACGAATTTTGTCATAAGTTGTGATCATTATACATGTATCTTTCAAAAAACAAACTTTAAAGCTCTATTTCTGCGTATTTGTGTTTTGGTCTGTTGGACAAAAACGAACTGAAGCGACGACTTTTTAACTTGTGTTATTTCAATTCCTCAATCGCACGATGATATTTCAAAACCACATAGGAAAATACCTTATTTTTTTTTTTAATAGGTTCGGGAAAAATCGGGAAGCCTGAATCGTGAATCAAACTATCAATGGTTTTTATTAAACTCATTTTCCTATCCCGTTGTCTCGGCACGGGTAAATTTGAATTGTTCAAAAAATAAAATACGAATTTATTCACAAGTTTACCAAAATATACAGTTGATATAGAAAAAAAAAATTGTTTTCTTTTTAGCTCGGGTACCAATATTTTACACAACTTACCCGCGCTTGAACTTTCCCCGCTATACATTATAATGTATTGTACTTGTATTCTATAGGTATATTAAGTGAACGTTTGTAAGTGTGATTCGCTCTGACGAGGCGCCAAAAAATGTCGTATTTTATATTTTGTTTAGATTTAGTTAGTTTTATTGTAAAACCGTTCATTTTTAAACGCGTATTGGTTTAAAACATTAATTCACAAATCGAGACACCTTTTCATCAATTGCCAGTTAAAGAAGAACAATTAATTTTGAACGGGTTCTTTTTAGATTTTTTATTGATTACTTTCAAGTTTGCTTAAAAAATCACAATAAAATGTATCCGAATTCAATTAAATTTACAGATCTGTGGATCGCCTTACGTATAAATTAATTAATTTTATATCATATTAGGCACTACGTACATAAAGGGTATCATGTTTTAAAGTCATAGATTAGCTGAAGCTAATAACAATTCGTAAAAAAAAAACAAATATTTTACTATTAGTTTTATGTTTTTCTTTAAATGCGCGAATATAATTTTAATGCTAATAAAAGCCGAGTGTAATAATATTTTTCATATTTTTTTCATCGACTCGTTTGTAAAAACTACAATTATAATTTAATCGTGTATGTACTTTATTTCTAATCTTACTAAAAATAAAGACATAATACATTTGCATACACATTGACCATTTTTGTTCATAAAAGATTAACGCAATACTTAGTCGGATTGCATCATGTCGTTTTTCTATTAAGCCACAAGAGTATCGAAGTATCCATGAAGAAACACCCCAATTTTAATTGCGTTTTCATCCAATACATCTGAATTAATGCTAATATCTAACTAACGAAATATTTAACATTCCTTTGCGCTTTGAGGATTTACATTTCAGACGCAATAAACTATATCTATATTATAACATTTCTGGGAAATGTTATCATGTATTATCACACATATTTCTACAGAGATTCAATACGTCCGTACGTTTGTTATGATTTCAGAAGTTTTGCAATCTTGTAATCGTAAACATGCTGCTAATATTTACGTCAAAATCGTGTTCGTTTAAATAAAACTGAATGCTTCGACGGCTTAAATGTACGCCGGATTGTCACAAAATATAAGACACAACTTTTTGTTAACTGCTTAAAAAATATATTTTCTAAAGCAGTATGTAGAATCGTACTCACTGGTGCCTCGGTTTCGAAAAAACACAGTACAATCATTAAATAAAACAAAATTATTGACCGACCGAAACAACATTGTCAGCAGAAACTGAAACCGAATTTTGGCTTCTGTTCTAGTTTCGACCGAAACCGATACTCATTTAAATAAGTTAAAAGTCAGTTCTTAACGCCTTAAATTTGGCGTTTTTATTGTAAAACCTTACGAGTTAAAAAAAATAAATGATAAATAAAATACACAAAGAATTAAAAGGGATAAATTTAATAAGTAAATTTGTTTATTTTTAGCGCTTTTTGGTTCGTTGTTATGTTATACATATAACTTATATGTAACAGTTCTTCAATGTACGCGTCAGGAACTTTTACTTATTAGCTATAAAAGAATTACAAAAATTTTTATATGAAAAATATAGTCAACAAACACAAAATCAGTCTAGTTTTATGTTAAACAATGGCAATACAACAAATAATTATTTGAATGGACAACAATCCAATACCTCTTTGTGCTAATTTTCCACCCGAGTTTAGCCGAACGTAATCCGACACATCCCGACCGCAGATTTCGGCTAAGCCGAAGTTTTGGCTTTTTTTTTGGCCGAAACCGAACCGTGGCCGAAACTGGCTGAAACCGAATCCAAAACTTCGGTCGGTCACTGAACAAAATTTGAACATTAATTTATCAATAAAAAATACTAATATAATTATACTAATTATTATTGGAATGCCATATGTAGGAATGTAGAGATTTATTTAAATATTTATTCATACAAATGCATATTTATTACAAAAAAATTTATTCCTAACTCTATGAGACTAAGAGCCCCGTGTTGAGTTGGGATATAACATAATGGAAAGTGGAAGCATGTACAAATGTACATTACGTACATAACACCCACATCACTCACTTACTTACTAGGCGTATAATATAAATATTATAACTATGGTAAAAAATCTTTGTTGCGATTGATTGAAGTATTTTGATATAATGTTAAATATTTTTTGATTTAAAAAAAAGGTGCTATAAATATTAAACAATTTCATTTTGTTAAAATCTCGAACTGATTTTGTCCAAAGAACCTTTCCAGCGCTGCGCTGTTCTTTTTTTTAGCACGTAGTAGTTTTTTAACACGGTCTTTTTTACACCGGTGTAACGTAAACTCCGTTTAAAAGAGGTCCCAGTGTACTTTGCAAGCAAATATTTTGAATTTCGTTTTGAACTTGGGTCAGTTTTCGCCGTACTCTCACGGTATGTTTTCCTTGGCTCGCGAGCGCTTAGCCTCGATAGATTTAAATTTGTACTTGAAATAGTAAGATTATCTTTTCGGCGCGTAAGGGTCCTCAGCGGCGCGCTAAGTTCGTAAATTTAGGGCCTCTACTCACGCGTGGTAATCACTAACCACGCCAAGTAGGTACTAACGCACAAGGTGACGCGGCGTCACGGATGCGCGCGCATGGCCGGCGTCGCGTGAAGGGCGCCGCGCGCCGTGTTATATCATCGGAGGTGCCGAAAGTTGCCCATTCAATGAGATTACATGTTTTTAAATCAGCCCGGTTTAAAGAGAACGTACTCAAACGGTTTAATCGTATTTAAAATATAATCCAAAAAAACGTTAAGCATATAGTTTTATTTTACCTAATATTACTCTTTAATTTTCCGTTCGCTTTGATTTCTTGATTCTTCTGTAATCGTTCATCTTTTTTTGTCGTGATATGATTAAACAAATTGTCAATCCTGAGGTTTTAAACCAGGATACGACACTGGTCTTTCGTAAACCTCTCGTCAAATCGATAGTGTTTTTACAAATGACCTAAAAGCCTGCATTTTCCAAGGAGGCATCTAACCGCTTTTCGAGATTTTTCTAGCATTTTAATGTATCAAACTTACCAATTTATCTTATTTTTTCAGTGCAAACAACGATCGATACATTTCTTTGCAAATTGCGGTTGATAGAAATAAATTATGACTATTACGAGTATTTTATTTTATGTGTGTATGTTTGTGTATATATGTATCTATACGTTTGCATGAACATATTACTTTTATAAGTAATTATTGTGTAAAATTGTGAAACGTAGTTTATTTATTAAATTAGATTATAAATTAATAAAAAAACATGCTGACGAATAGCATGCCTGCAATCGAGGCCGTCTTTTCAGGGCTCCCGACCTGATAGAGCCTCGAAATATTAAAACGGCCCCTTTCTAAAAGACCCAACATCTGTGTGCCCTGTGCATCTGTAGGGATCCTGCATGATCTAAAACAGCCCTGCCTCCAATCCCGGAGGACTTAAGATATAATTATTATTGTGTAAATATTTTAAACGATTACATTATTTGAAATACCTCTGTCAAATTTAAATCAAAATAGTGTGCCATTATGTTCGGTGTTATCTGTTTCTGAGTTTTTAGGTCAAAAATAATTCAGTCGGTCCAATGACTCGCGACTCGCGACGTACCAAACCCAGATAGCAGTACCTATTGCAACAGTCGTGGTTAGAGGTGATTAAACCATCCATCCACTGCCGCCCCCCCAGCGCCCTTGATTACGCCGTGTTACATTTTCCAAGCACGCACATTATTAATTATTCGCGAGTAAAAATCCTCAATTAACTTAATTAATGCACGCAACAAGTGAAATATAAACCCGAGCGGTGGCACGCTCAATTTCATTTCGCGCTCCATTGGGAACGAGATCGAAAAGGTAAAGATCGCAATTACTGCTCGTTAATAATAATTACCAATCTCGACGGATGAGTTGCGCGTACTTTCCCAATGTTACCGTTACTAGATCGTGTGAGACATAAACTCAGAATTGTATCTCTATCTCAACTCAACTCGCAGATTAATTATCATCTCTTACATCGAATGAACATGCAAAGTGATGATTGAGAATTGATTGAGAAATAAGACGACTATTGTAATGTTTCTTCGTAATTATTTCACGCAATAAAGTATCAGCATTATATCTCTTAGAACTTCCATTAAATATTCAGTATTTTGCTGAAGAAAAAAAGATAATTGATAAATCCTTCGGTGGTAGTTCATTTAATAACAAATAAAATGGATTCCATTAATTGATAATAATTTTTATCCTATGTTTTAAATAATGCAGTGCGTTTATTGGTGGATCGTTATGCTTTTAATGGCTAGTTGCATTTTAAAATATTGTTTTATGTATTGTTTTCATGCAACCATTTTGTTCGATTTGACGAAAACGCAACGGAATTTAATATTGACATTAAACTTTTTTTGACACAATTAAAATTTTAAACTCTGATGGGCGATGATTATTAAGATCAAAAATGTGTTAATTATCCATCTCGTTTACCGGGCTGCGATTACAAACACTATCTTCATCGGTACCTAATTGGAACAGTATAAACTAAAATCGATATTTATGTACTAAAATGCGTATATTTGTATGAAAATTCAAAATATTTTCGTCGGTAACATGTAATTAAACATGTTTTAAAAAATTGTAAACATATTCTATTTTTCATAAAGTAAACTTAACTTTACTTTGTAAATAACGTTGAAGATAAATTTTAACTTCCCATCAGGGTACGAACCCAGGGATAACTAAATTGCCTCTCTTTTATCTTAATATTTATTTATGTATAATATTATATATTTTATTCAAACTTTGTATAATGCTTTTTTTGCCATTGCAAGTATCTAATAAAAAAAACCTTTTTAGCCTATTTTATTAATGAATACAAATTTCGCTGCCTCGTTAATTTTCTACTTTTGTAAACTGCAGTAATCCAAAAAGTGTATATTGTAATTTACCATGTTCTTTAAATTTCGCAACTAAAATAGAGTGAATAATTTGAGCAATAAAACTTCGAACTTAATAATTGATTACTTTTAAATTATGTATATTTTGCCATTCGATACCTACATAAATTCAGAGTAATTATTTAGTATCAGACACACCTGACGCTACAGTATTATAACCAGGTTCGCAAATTGAATTCATTACTTTCGCTTGCAAACATGATAACATACATATTATAAATATCTACATATAAAATTGTAGGAACTTAACCTGAGGTGATATTCATAATATTCTATGATCAGTAGAGGTTCTGTCATTTATGCATTTACACCTCTATATATGTACATCAAACACTTATATTAAATATATCATAGTTTCATATTATTAATTGCAAAGAAAGTCTTTCACATAATACTTTCATCTTATTACTATGACATATAGTTGATTATGTTACATTTCTTTTTCGCTTCGATTATCTTGTTGATTTATTGTTCATGGTTGGGTGAGTTTTTTTTTATTCAAATTGTTTGACTGGACTAATTCTAAGTCATGTTGTGCGGATACGGAACTACACTTCTTTGAAAAAAGTTTTATTTTAATTATACTTAAAGATTTTTAGTTTGAAATCCATTCACTTCAGAAGAGCTTTTTTGTTTGAGAAAAAAAAACATTTCGACAAATTTAATATCAGTCGACTTACGAGTTGTTCAGGTATCAAAAATACAATATTACCTTGGGACTATTATGTAATTATTATTGGTTAACTAATCCACTGATTAAGTACCTAATGAACCCTTATGGATTTTGTTTGATTAAAAAAGTAAACAAAATACACGATGAAACATAGTCACAATACAGAAAATATAAAACTGCTATAATTTTGAGGCATAAGAAATGTTCCAGAAAGACAGTCTTCGCGTATCATAGATCGACGAGTGACCTGCGAATGTGTGTTTTTGCAGGAGGTTACGTTATGCATCTTAAAAACATTTGCTCCTTTTTTAATTGTAACTTATAGGTATGTCATTTAAAATAAATACATCAGCCATCCGTTTTTTGATATGTGATCGTAAAATCTGAACATTTTGAAAAAAATTAATAATAAACAGTGATAGTAAAGCTAGATTGAAAAAAGAAAAATGGAATATAAAGTATATTGATTGTAAAATCACAAAATGATAGGTACTGTAATTTTTCTAAGACAGGTTACCTTGTGTTTCGGCTACCATAAAGTATTAATTTCGTAACGTCACAAATCGCCCCTGAGTAGCGCCTGCTAACGTTCCTCTTGTTTTCATCGTAGTATTTCGGCTATGCTAAATGTCTTTTGATAACGCGTCAAGTGTCTTCATCCGACACGTTTGCTATTTACGAAACCACTTTGGGTGGATTCCTAAACATCCCGAATGGATAACGCGTATGACGTATGGGTATGCATCCCGGTAAAAATATCAGGCGCCCATTTGCATAAAATCGGAATGCTGGGCTTCAAATAGTAATAATTTAATTTTACTTTATGAATATTAGTGTCGGATAAACTAAATGCATTAAACGGCAAAGTCTTAGGCCAAAACTCCGTTCGTGTAGTTTCACTATTCGAAGAATCGACTACTGGTTGTTTAAGTAAAGCTGGCGCGTTCGCAAAACTCACACAAACGCATTTAAAATCTACGGGTGTTGATTTAAAAAAAGATTACAAGAACAGAAGAAGACATCATGCCATACCATGGGCTTATTCACAGATACTACTCAATGCGTTTGTGTAAGAACTGCAAACGCGCCAGCTTTAAAAAATCCAACAGTACTCGGTATGTACATTGTACATCCCTTGCAGTATTTATATTCCTACGTATATTGGTAATCCACCTGTTGCTTTAGTATCGAGGCGCCTGCGCTTGCGTCAACTGCCTGTTGCATTTCCCGATTTTCTCATCACTCATACAAACGTAGTATCGTACACGTAACGTAGATACTTAAGCACCAGGAAAGCTCGCAAAGAAAATCTTTTTTTCGTACTTAAAAAAAACGACAATATACCTACAAATGAATTACAAACTTAATAATATTAACAGTTTTAAAAGCCATTTACATTTATTTCCTTTATTTTTATCATAATCATCATTGTTGCAAGAAGGTAAAATGATCAGTCTTACGTTTCAGGTGCCAGTCCAAGGACTATGAAATATTCTAGTGTAAAAACTCATTTTATTTTATTTATTCGTACTACAAAAAAAAAGAATAACGTATTCTTTACTCTATTAGGCCAAGAGCCCTGTGTTAAGTTGGGATACAAAATAATAGAAACTTAACGAATATTTCAAGTAACCCATGTCGGGAATCGAACCCGAGACCTCTTGCATAGTAGGCAAATGCCCTGACCGCTACACCACGAGACCGACGAAAATGTATTGATTCATTTTTACTTTTTATAGAAGATGCATAAAGAAACAATGTATCTTCACTGGGGTAACCCGTCCCGAAGATACTTTTATGTACCTACGTACTTTTTTTTTATGTAAGTCAGTAGGTGGTCAGTAGTATAGTAGTTTAAACTTGTTTGGATAAAACACTTGTATACCTTAAAAAAAAAAAATTGGTTTTAAAAAAACACTAAAGTTTCATACAAAATTACTGATTTATGAAGTTTTTATTGGCAAGTGCCTTACGTTGTATTCAAATTAAGGCGACGATGTTTATTATTATTATTTTAATCAACGTCAAATAAAATGCCCTATCGCCATTTTGAGGTTATCTTTCAACCGTCTTAATGTTATGGACGCAGCGATATCACTACTAAACTCTACAAATGGAAAATCACTGAGAATTCTGTATAATGTGAATAAACATTGCTACGTCAATATTTGTCTGTACTAGGTACGCGTCGAGAAGCATGCTTTGCGTTTTGATATTATTTTTATTGTTATTTATTAATCAAGTAATACAAAAATTAATTAAATAATACGATGCATTATATTCCCAGGAGTTACTGTTTACGATCGTGAACTGTATTCAATAAAATGTTTTTTTAAATATATTTTTTTATAAATATATTTGGACCCCTGTATTTAGTAGCCTTACGTGTCATGTACAAAGCTAAGGTACTCGGAAAAAAACGTTTTTGTTTGTCTTGGAAATGGAATGTTCGATCACTGATTTTGGTTTATTACCTTTACGACTCCAATCATCATTGTTGCAAAGTCCAAGAACAATAGCGCGTGATAACTACTTTTAACGACAGGGTGTATATCTGTTAAGAATATTCCATCTTTCCTGCATTCTGCTTTAAGATTTTGGCGTTGTAAACTGAAAAATGGACATATATAATATCTGTTAAGAATATTCCATCTTTCATGCATTCTGCTTCAAGATTATGGCGTTATAAACTGAAAAATGGACACTGAAATAACAGATGTTCGATATTCTGTGAAGAAATATCATCGCATTGACAATAGTCATCATTCCTTAATTTAAACCTATATAGGTAACTTCTCATAGCTCCGTGTCCGGTAAAAATTTGGATCGTTTCAAAAGTACTTTGGTGATGACGACGGAAGTTTGCTGCATCAGCCAGCGTTGAGAAAAAACATTTTAGTGTTTTTTTTAATAAAATTATTACTATTCATAATATTGATGCTGATAATTCGTTTACAACATTTTTAACGCATGTGATATTTTTTATATAATAAGTTTTTGGGAGATCAAAACATCGGGTAGGTAATTGTTTTTATTTTTTTAACTAACTTTTTGTGCATAATTCTAATTGTACATTGGCAGGCTTATTGCCAAATGGCATTTGCTTCCAACCAACCAATAAAATAAAAGCTTTATTTTTATAATTTAAGTTAAAAGATTGAAAAAAAAAGCTAAAGATATATAAAAATAGAAATAAATGTATTTGTATATAAATTACCTTAAATCAATTACTCATTACTCAATGGTAAAAAGGAATAAAGAGGAAAGGAGAAAAAGGAAAGGGGGGAGATTAAGGAAGAGAAAGAAGATGTTTCTTCAGACGTGATTTAAACAGAGATACTGTAGTAACATCTTTGATGGTGGATGGGAGATTAGAAATATTTCTGGACAGACAATAAAAAATTATATCATTTACTCGTCCTAAATATGCCTGCTTAGGTGAAAGCGCTCGTTGGTCCTTAAATAAAATAATAATACTTTACCAAGTAATTTAATCGTTGTTTTTGGTGGATATAATTGAGGTGAAAGATATGAGCACAGCATTAGACATATCTTTAATATTGTACGCAATGCGATGGTACCACTGACGTATTATAAATAGATGTGTTATTCTTAAACTAACTACGTCTTATATATAGCGAATATTGTGTTGTCCTCTACAATTTGAAAGAGAAAGTGATAAAAAATCACTATAAACAAACATAGAAAGAATTGTGAATATTACATAGTATTTAAAGTGGCCACTTAAACCAGCCAATAACAAATGAGCCCTGCAAAAGCCTGGACAAACTTTTTTTCACATATTTACTACAACAGGCCAGAAAGCTCAATTACAGCACAGAACACCCGAACAACCAGACTTGAGAAAAAATACGTTTTTAAATTTTGTTTTCCCTCCGGGAATCGAACGTCGAGCCTTCCGTGCGCAAGTCAAGCGTCTTAGCTATTACACCACGGAGGCGTCGTAATTTCTGCCGCAAGATTTCTCAGAAATGTTCTTCGTCTCTGTTAATACGGTAATCTTGATAATTATTTAGGGGGTGAAATCCAGTTCTTGTGTACAAACGTTTGGAAAAACTATAAATATTGCTGGTGAAAACAACTATCTGAGATGTACGAAAATTGGAACGCATTTTCAGGCGTGACGTATGCGCGGCGTCAGCCGTTTATTAGGTTAAAAAATCAATGACACATCGTTTTCATCAACATCATCGAACACTTATCCATACCCTGCATGGGGTACTTAATTATTAAACTAAATGCTGCTAATCTCAATCATCTATTACACATAGGTGAGGTGCCAGTCCACTTAAGTTAATCCACTTTTTAAACCGATATTAATTTGATGCTGAAATTTGTATGATAGACGAACGCACTAACCACTACACCAGGAGACGGTTTTTTTTTTCAAAAAACGAACTATTTGATACTCAATTCACGTCGACCTTTCCAGATCCGGAAACAAGTAAACCAACAGTAGATTATCTACCCTCAATTTTTTTCTAGGAATTTAATCTGAAGCCTGAGAGTAATCTTCGACACTTAAAACATTTTCATGGGTTCTAGTTCTATTTCACACACATCAGTGTTTTGTTTTGCATTCCCCAAAACACAAAAATATAACTAAAAAATATTTTTAACTATTAGATATTATTTTTAACATACGTTTACGTAAAATTTAAAATAAATAAACGCATTTAAAAAAGTTGTGTCTTGAAAATTACTTAGGAACTAATATATATAAATATATCGTGGGTATACAAGGAAAACCGGTTAACTGCAAAAAGCCAGTTTTGCGTAAATTGAATTTTAAAGTTTGGTTGCTCATTCAAAATCGAGTTTGTTTTTTTTTTTTTTGTTTATTAATTATTTTTCATGACACATATGTTTATACATTACAGAATTGATATGAAATCAAAAGCAATAGAATTTTGAGAAAAAAAATAATTAGGTTAGAAAAAAAAAAAAAATCCGCATTTAGCTGATTTTCCTTGTAAAGAAATTTGTTCTGGTTGAGTTAGCCGGCGACATTGTCTAACTGTATTTTAATTTGTATCAAATTCATGTCTCCATCTTCAGATAAATCATCTATCACATTAGTGGAAGTGGAAAGACTCTTGTACCAATGATGGAATCCTTCGGGAATCACTCCTGTTTTGCATAACTTTAACAAGTCTTTTTTTACATAGTTATTCGCTGTAGTAAGATTTCATTAAGGCAAATACTTTTACTTCAATGAAAACTAGCTAAACTCACATAGTGGTTGTTTTTACTTGTAATAAAAACTTTTAGTAACGAAAACCAGACAAAGACACTTAACCGTTTTTCCTTGTATATTCATTATTAAAAACATCAACTTCAATTAAAAAATAATCACTTAAAAGCATTTAAGTAATTTTCTTTGTAAAGATTTGTGAAGAAATGCTATATATACGTTTTTACTCACTCTACAATTCTCTGAAACTCAGTTAATGGCGGTAATATCAGATAACCGATTATACTTGTATTCATAACTCAAATATGCCAAAAACGTAGTTAACGTAAAAAGGTATGCGACGGAAGAGCAGTTTGATTAATACGTATTTGAATTTATTTTTCTGTCACCCTCTCGCAGATGTTTCCCGTAATACTGTGCAAAAAGGACAACTGCGCGTCAGACTGGCTGTGCCTTTATAAAATCAATAAAATTCAGGTCTCGTATTCCCGTTGTCCGCACCACAAAACTGATCCGATTTTGATTTTTTTAAAAGAAAGAGCATCAGAAAAATAATTCTGTGTTGCTACGTTTTTATTTTTTCAAAAATACTTATATTTGTATACCGTACGTCCGAAGACGGCAGATAAAACTAGGGGCTTTTGAGGGTTTTTGGTTGGTCACAGCTCCTTTAAAAGTATATTTAATAAAAACTGTAGAGACCAGCCAATAGTGAATATGCCTGCCCTTATGCATTTGTATGTAAACTGTATATGTATATAAAGTGTTTGGATAAATAATTAAATATATAGCGTGTAAAATTATCACTTCAGAGCCATTATCCAGGGAGGAAATACGAGAGTACGTTTGTAAGAAGCAAAGTTAGGCCGCAGAGTAATGGTACGCCACCCGCTTATAGAGTCAGCCGTACGGACAAAATCATCATATGATTATCAATCACGAAGTTAGCTACAGTTTACACCAATACAACGGGCCGTAGACACTTATGTCGAGAATTGCAAACGTAAACCGAAACCGTTCGTTACTGTTTATTCTATTAAAATATACGGAAAATTGCCTTTACAAAACTCGTAATGTAAACGTATTGGTGTAATTATTTACATACATTACTTTTTACCCAGGATTGAAAAACAAATATTAAACCTAACAATAAAAAAACAACAGAATTTTTTCAAACTATTATTATTATAATATAATAAGTCCAAATAAAGTTTTTCACGACTATATAATGCTTTTTGTAGACATACTAATGAACAGATTAAAAATATGTACGAGTATATAAAAATATTTTTAAAATATCATACGAAAGAGTTAAATTAAATAATAATGATTTCGTTCCCAAAGCGTTAGGATGGATGAAAAGGATAAGAAAATATTGGGATAAAGGATTGAAACAATTTAAAAATAAATATAAAAATCTAACTAAATAATAAACTGTATTTAAGGATTAATAAAACAAGAAAATCATAAAATACTGTTTTATGAAATAATTATAATACAAGTTTAATTACCATTCTGTACATTTGAAAAAGTTCGATAGGTTTGTTCTATAAGAACAATACCCTACATTAAATATTTCCGATAGTGGGAATAACTTACTATTGCCGAATTCCTGGAGTCTATTTAATACGGCATTACAAATATACACTGTCCGTGAATTATTGCTTTAAAAAGGTGGCATCTGTCTAGTAATTCTTACAGGTACCCTGTTACGTGTATGTTAAACCAAAAACCACACCAAACATTCGGAACACTTTTGTTATATGGAATAGAGCGAAAAAGCTTTTCTATAAGCGGGTAGCGAATAATTCTTTTTTAATTTTCTTCGTTACTTTAATTCAGAATTTCGACAAACGGACAACATTACATAAAAATGGGTATCAAGGTTAGGATTTTTAAAGCATCTTTTTCAAGATGGCACAGCATGTACACTGTACACAATGAACATGCGCAATGTCGTAATATTAGAACCTCGACGATAAATTCATTCATATTATGATGTCGCATGAAAACATTACGTAGCAGCGAGTTATGTTGTGATTCACGATTTTCTTGACGTAAACAAAACGCAGGGAGGCGTGTTGGGGGCTCGGTATGCCGTTTGAATGTATTCCTCGTTCCTTCGTACGATTGTGTTTACACAGCAGATACACGTGCTTTTCGTCGTTATTATGACGCCCTGTTGATACTTACAATCTCGGATAAAATTTGACAATAACATTCGCATCCCTCGAAAGATGTCTTCCCGTCTTTTCCGTTTGTCGTTTTCGAATAATATTGTTAAAACATACATACAACATTTATTGAACAAGAAAACACGCATGAATAAAAATAAGAACTACAGTAGGGCACCAACAATTCGGACAGCAAAAAACAGGACCTTGGAGGATTACCAAGATGTCTGGATTGTGGTAACAAAACATTTATCTTAGATCCTCAGAACAGTTAACAAAATCTCTCTAAACAATACTGTCCATATGTTTCTACAGCAAAGGTAAGCATTCAAGAAGCAAGGGGTGTTATCACTTCTGACTTGAGATGACACACTCGCCTTGTCTGCCTAGGCCCTAGATCATGCCATGACTACACCTATTGTACATTTGAATAGATTCTAAGATTGTTTAGGTTAATTTAATTCATTTTATTATAACTAACTAACCCCAAGGATGTATTTTGGGTCCAATATTATTTATTTTATACATTAATGATTTGTCACTTTACAATTTCAAGGGAACAATTATTATGTATGCCGACGACATTGGACTATTCTATAAAAATCAAACAGACGTATTAACAAACGATGACATAAACAAAGACCTAACTATGTTGACAAAATGGACAAACACAAACTTACTTACACTTAATGAAAAAAAATGCAATTTTATCCATTTTGAATCTAGAAAAAAATGCCATAGAGTAGATGCTTACATAAATAATGAACGACTTACTGAAATTGAACATGTTAAATACTTAGGACTAAGAATGGACAGACAATTAACATGGATAATTCATATCAACAATTTAATTAGCAAAGTGGCGACATTATCGAGTCTTTTTTTAAAAATCAAAAATTTTGTTCCAAAAACGGAAAAAATTCTAATGTATGAAGTCTATGTAAAAACTAAAATATGTTTTACGCAACTACTATGAGGAGCAGGATATCAAAATGACATAAACAGACTACAAAGACAACAAAATAAAATATTAAAGTTAGTATATGACCTTCCCTATTTAACTGCAACTAGAGAACTTTTTAAACAAACTAAGCAATTAAATATAACTGAACTCTTTCAACTAAAATCATTAAAATTTATCCATAAATTTAGCCACTAATGTAATTGTAGACGAAGAACTAAAATTTGTACAAAATTGTAGTCAACATGGACATAATACGAGAATATCAGACAAATACCATATACAACTTTCTAAAACAAGACAAGGACAATCAAGACTAATGAACCAGGGACTGAAATTATACAATAAACTACCAGACAAAACTAAACAAAAGACTCAGACAAACTTTTCAAAAGATGTAAAAAATATTATTTTGAACAACAGAGTATGAATGAAAAATGTAATAATCCGTAAGGGTTTGTAAATAAATATTTAAATAAAAAATATATGTAAAAAAATAACTATACTGACATGGAACTTTTCCTTAATATATCCTGTCCCTCACAACATCGATTTTCGTTTGCATGTTTAAAATACTTAATAGTTTATTTGATGTCCCGGCTATTCTCCAAAAAATATCTCTTAATGTTCCTTCACGTTAACTCAGAAATAATTAAATTCTGTTCCTCGGTCATCATATGAATAATTATGGTTTCCATGCGCCTCTGCCCAGAATGATAAGACTTGTAAATGAAAATCAAGATCTTAATTATTTTTTTACAAACTGAAAAAATATTCCCAATAAATTTACTGTATATTTGTAGAATTAACCTGGATTCTATAATGCCTGTCTAATGTATTAACTTGTCTTAGCTTTTTTCGTCTTATTGCTTCTATTATTTGTTACTGTATTACTATTGTTTTTTGTTTTTGATTTGTTTAAATTGGATATTGTCCGTAAATTTGTTAAATAAATAAATAAATGACAATCAATTAGGGCTTTCATAGCCTGTTGATTGGAATTTTTTTCAAATAAAATATAAATGTTTAGCTTTAGAAATTTCTTGAAATATCAAAAACAACATCGACAGTATTAACAATAATAAACACATAGAAATGCTGCGCATTTGAAATTAAGCTAAAAAACAGTAGTTTAAGTAGTTTTTTTAAAAAACTTCTGTGCGCGGGAAAAGGGGCTTAAGTAAAAAAATACGATTTTTCAGGTGCGACAATCAAAGTTTTGAGTGTGTCTAAAAATCGATAAAACAGCTGCCAAATCACAAGGATTCAACTGTTTTAAGAATATTTTTTTACATACTTAGAAAATTATTCTTGACATTTTGTATTTTTTAAATTTACCATTTAATTTTATTTTTCATATGACTTAAGTCTTTTGGATTATAAAATCGAAAAATTTTCTGAAAAAAATATTACGAAAGACTTTTTGACCTGTAATGCAACGATTGATAAGTATCAATAACTTATGACAAATACACCAAAAAATGCGCAAAAAAATAGCTTCTTAACTGTACTTGAGCCATTTCGACCATTTTATGACTCAAGCCCCTTTTCCCGCGCACGTAAGAAAAGTCTGTAATACTCTTCTTGTTATGTTTTTCTAACTTCGTGCCTACCATCCGTCCGGATTACCGCGATCACCGGATAAGCGGGGCTCTGAATTAGCTAAGCCCTATTTCTGTTGCAACAGAGAGAAATAACCTTTTTAAGCAAGAATATGTAAGTCTAAGCATTTAAAGGGCTTGTAATCTGCCATTGCCTGGTTTACGTAATCACTTTGCATATCGTAACATTCACCATTCTTACTATGTTTGAACATTTACATTTCTTCAATATCTGTTGATTTTTGTGGAGAAACACTGTCCGCCTCAAAGTCTAACGGTCAGTGCATTTCCCTTTCATGCAAGGTGTGTCGGGTTTAATTCCCGACATGGTTGACATAAAATATCTATTTTAAAAGTGTCTTTACATTAAAATATGTTATAGTTCTTAAACTAGCGGCTAAAGCGTATTACTGACAACTTACCTTCATGTCACAAATATGATCAAGATACGCTTTAATTAGTGTACCACTGCAGTGCCCTATGCACCATAATTAGGTGCGAAAAATAGTGTAGAAAATAGGTGTGGGTGGCCTCCGTGGTGTAGTGATCAAAACGCTTGACTCACACACAAAAGGTTCCAGGTTGGATTCCCAGTGAGAACACAAAAAATAAAATGTAATTTTTTTCAAGCCTGGGTGTACCGTGATGTGTTTCACCACTGTAATTGGGCCTCCTGGCCTGTTCTGGTGCAAAGAAAACTTCAGTATTGGTTTTAACATCTTTACTTCACACAAAAATCGGCACATGGAAAAATTGAAGACATGTGTATGTTCAAACATAGGCAGAATAGTGAGAACTGTTACACAGTTTGCCAGGCAATGACGAGTCATAAGCACAATGCATTTACTTTGATATTCTAGATTCTTTTGCATCGGATTGTGGTCCCGCGGGTAGTGTTGCGGACTCACAGATCAGGGGTCCGAAGTTTAAAACCAACGACTCCATCCCAGCTTGATTCTTATTTTCTTATAGTGAGTTATTTACAACTCTTTAAAAATGGCCCAAAAATTTTAATATATTTGTAAATCATAAGACCGCAAATACTTTTTTTTTTTTTAAAGTTAAAAATAATACCTTCTCGAATATTTCTCCATCTGTGTTGAAATATCTATCAGTCATAATAAACTCCCTAGAGGTTTAAATTTGGTTATATTTGTACAAAGACTGGACATACATTCTCAAAATTATGGTGCTAAACAGTCTTCTGCTGTTAAAACTGTGCATGCTATCATCATTGACAATATACTTAAACTTTTTAGCAAGTCGAGACATGAAAATTAATCATCGTACAAAAGTGGAATTGTGTAAATAAACTATGTTTTTTTTAAAAAATATTTGAAGCACTAAGTTTGTGGTTATTCATCATAATAAAATAAATATAAATCAACTTTGTTTTTAACAATTTAAAAAATAATAATAATGTTTCTGAATTCGCAAACCATCTGATTGAAAATTATCACAATTTTAACAAAGACACTGGACACTGGACTCGTTGAAAATAAAATATTAAAATTTGGCAACCGGAAATCTTTGAAATTAAAAAAGCGATTCAAAAAAAGAAAAAAAAAAAAAAAAACAATATTTCCTTTAGTCCACTCCTGTCTTGTTTTAAATATCGTATCCATCTCACTTTACACTTCCCATCTTTAAAAGAACAACATGACAAAAAGACTTGACTTATTAGCTCCACATTCATAGATGTAATATTTAGTAATCCCTGTTAAAATAAAATACGATAGAATCCATAAGTTAAGTTTACCTTGATAAAGAAGCTTGTGTTGCTTTGTAACCGGTCTGTAAAAAAAATTAGTTAAAAACAAAGTTGTTTTATATTTATTTTATTAAATAAACTATAAATCATCTGTGTAGAACCTCCGAAATTTTTTTCTTTCGTAAGTTGCGCCATTGTAACAAGCATTAAATTACCTTTGAAATCTACCCTTTGGCACAAGATTCACAGTGAGGAATACAGTTTTAACAAATTATTTGTTTATAACTGAGAAATTTAATTTTGTAACGCTGTTTTTGCAGATGTCACCTTTGCATGTATTGCGCAGTGTCAGGCCGTTTTTCTCGAACCAAGGCGTCTGTCTGCGTCATTTTGGTCTCGATGTCTTTTAGCTTGTGAGACGTATTGAGTATGGGTAGCTAATCAAAGATATTCTGTCAGTTGATCTGACCCCAATATTCCCCGCGATGGCGCTCGCCTCTCCTATCAGCTGAAAATTATTTATGATTGCTGCTATCAGAACAGAGGTCACGTGAGTCCATGTTATCTACACTGCAATACGACTAAACAATGTTATATGAAATATTAATACATCAGGGCTGGTATTCCGAACGCAATTATAGCGCGGTGAAGTGCGTTTTTACGCACTAAATACGAGTTATAGCGCGGTGTAAATGCGCTCGAAATACCAGCCCAGGAAACACTTCCAATGACAAAAACGGTATTTTTCGCATTTATGAACAGTTCATCCTAATATTGAAACATATATTGGCGTGTGCCTAAACTGCTTAACACAAGGTTGACAAATAAAATATTATATTGTGGGAACTACTATAAACAAAATATTTACGATCTGTTCAAATCAGTTCTTTATCTGATTGGGCTTTTAATCTTTCGCATTTTTACACCCAGTTAAATACAGTATTCGAATACGTACTGTTCAGTGTACAGAGTACAAAAAAACTTTTTTTTCATCTATTGACCTACCCAAATACAACAAACATTATTTTTTTCATAAATATCACTTCTAACGTTAAACATATATTTGTTTGGAAATTTGGTCCCAAAGTTTTTTATTTTGTATTTCGGATAAACACAAAGGATACAAATTACATTTCTAGTTCCGACTAGCTAGAAATTTTCTGCTAGTTTCAATTCAATTCATAATTTCAGGAACATTACTTTTGTAATGTCCTAGTCCCCGGCACCCGTCTTTGTGGGAGTGTAGTGTTATTGACATTTATTTATTTACTTACATACATAAGTTTATTGTACATTATTTGAGACATAAGTCCCAATTCCATGGGACTAAAAGTCTTGTGTTGAGATGGGACTAGCAATTAGTTGACATAGACACATGAGTATATCACCACAAATACAGGATCAGAAACATATTTTTTTTTTTTTTAAATACATGTTTATATGGCATATCAATATGGTAAGCAGTAAACTCAAACATTCAGAAAATCATCAAGGAGTTTCCTACTCAAATCCCTCCCACTAAGGAAAATCAAGTCATTAACTACTTTCTTTAAAATAGTTTTTGTCCTCGAGAGCTTAATACGCTCTTCCAAAATATTGAACACTCGGTGCGATAAATGAGACATGTCTCTGAGCAAAAGTCGTACAGGTTTTGGGTATGACATAATTTATGCTCCGGGAAAACCTCGTACGGACATTTTGCTGAGACCTCTCCTTATTATTTGACCAGAAGTGTGTAAGTGCTTCTTTTAGGTACAGTTGTCTCATATCCAGCACCTTCATGTATTGGAACAACTGTTCTGACGTTTTTTTTTTAATATTTATTTATTTATAGTTTATATATATATATTTTTTTTATATTTATTTATTTAAACGCCTTTAAGGCTTTTACATGTTTTACATGCATATATACAAATAAAGACAGACATTTATTTTACAAAGAAGTAGCAAAAAATATATAAATGATTTTTAGAAGAAAAAGAAAAATATCAAAAATATCATCTTTACATATTAGTATAAAAGTGGAAAGAACAGGGTTTGTTGGAGGGCGCCGGAATATCATTCTCAATAATAATTTCTGTGAAATTATGAGAGGCTTTAAAATGGATGCCGCGCAATCCCCCCAGCCAGCTATTCCATAGTTGCAGTGAATTGAAACAGAGCAAAATACACACTTCTGAGAGTGCCAATATCCAGAATGTATCCATTGCTTATAATGTACAAGGTTTATATTTCACAAGTAGATTTTGTTTTCTGGCTATCTTTATCTTAGTAGTTTTGAGAGAGGGAATTTCAGCTGTTGACCTTAAATAGGATGTTTGTACTAAGAGCAATTGCATTTGTTAAATTCAGTAATTACTACATTCATTCGTTGATCATTTTGTCTAATTTAATATTTTTACTGTTAATGAGTCATGAAACACAAAAAATAATTATATTCCTAGAAGTTGTATACGATCATAACTTATTTAAGGAGAGCACAAAATAAATAGTGGCTCTAGCAAAAGTTATCTGCGGTATTTATTTAACTTTTAGACAACATACCTTCCAACCTCTATCACAGCATGGGCTATTTCTTCATTATAGTAACGAGAGAACCTTTTTAATACAATACCCATTATTTTATTATTTTTTTTGCCTCTTCTTTCTACAGTTGTAGCTGCTCGATTATAGAATATTCTACCCACTAATCTCAGAGACGTCCCTTCTATATTTACATTCAAATCACGTATGAAATGCCACTTCCTGTACATTTGAGTTTTTCCTTTTCCCTCCCTCTTTCTTTCCTTCGCTACCCCCTCCTTTCTTCATAGTATAATGTAGATATTTAGTCATCTTTTATTTCTAATATATATAGATATATCAATTTTGTGTTTATAATGAAAATATTATAATATACCTACAATATTTATATACCACTGATTTTCTTAAATTGAACGGTTTGGGTTCGGAAGAAATTGACGGAAGAAATTGCGTTATGGCAATATGCCCGCCCTTATGCATATGTATCATCATCATTGTCGTTACTTTTCCACACCTCATAGTGCATAAGGCACTGCATTGGTACACCAATCGCAACGTATCTTGATCATTTTTAGAATGTATTTTTACATTTTTACACCTTATTACAATGTTCATATTTTAAAGTTAGAAAGAGTACATCGTAAATTTCTGAGATTTATCAACTATAAACTTAATATGCCTACAGAAAATATTAGTTACGATTATTTATTGTGTACACTACGTCAAGTCTTTACAAAAGAAGAATTATAAATGATATATTTAATCTATAAAAATTAGCAAATGGCGCATTGGACGTTCCAGAATCAACTTGTATTATCAGCATAAAAGTACCTCTTCGAAATACTCGGCAGCTAAAAGTTATTTTTTTAATCTCCTGGCAGTCATAATTATTATTTCAATTCACCAATACCCTAGACTTCACCGGCTAGGAAACGAGTATGGTAAAATTGATTTATTTCGTATTTCTTTATATAATTATAGGTTAAATGATCTAAAGACTATAAATTAATCTGTATAAAATTTCTTAATGTTATTCTTTATTTACTAAACGTTTCTTAACTTTTTTAGGTATCTATCATATATGTGCGTGTATGTATGCATATGCATGTGTATGTATGTGTGCATATGTATATATGTAAATATATTTAATATCTCACTGTATACCCATATAACTATTTAGGTTCATTTCCTTATTTTAACTTATTGTATCTTTCAGTCTTTCTTATGTTATTCTTATTTTTAACTTCAATTATATACTTATGTTACACTGCTTTACTTGAATGTATTGCTAATAAATGCTAAAGCCCGTAAGTCGTTTAGAAAAATAAATATTCGGTTTATATATTAAGTAAAACAGGTTTTTATTTCATGTATTTCTTTTTTTCTCTTACGATCACTGAAAAATTAACAAACGTTTTCTTTAAAATAAAAAAATCCTTTCCTTTAACAAGCAAAAATGGGCTCATTACAGCAATCGTATTTGTTTTTTTTTTGCCAGCTGTAACCTCTTTTTTTTGGTTAGTACAATGAAACGATCAACGAACTACATTTTATGAGTTCCGAAAAGCATATTCCAGTTCAAATTAAAAAATGGCATTAATATCTCGAAAATTGAAAAAGTGCAATGCGCCCGTTTTTGCCGTGTACCCTCCATTACGTAATTTCATAAAACCTTTTTAGTCTTTGATATTTAAGGTATTTAGTTTGCCGTCAGTTAGTTATTGGTTATAACATTACTATTAAGATAAACTTATAACTTCTGGGCCAACCCATTGGCCTTCTGACAACCATTTGCGCAAAATACCGCTTGGGTAACCGGTCTACTGGAATTCGATATCCGTTTATGCCACAACTAATTTGACTACCATTAGTACGGCTCGTGCAGCTTCTTTGAAAGAAAACCATTAAAATGTACCGAAGTACTTTACCAAAATTGTACTTCAACCAATATAGGTATTTCAAGCTTATATACTCAGAGGGCAGAGGTAAATTGTTACTTGAAAGAACTGAACATTATTTATGATTCAGTTTTCTGTGATAATAGTGAAATATTACGTTTTTTTTAAACGTTTTAAAAGTAATAAAGATCTATGAAATCCTATCGAAAAAATTTTTTTTTTTGCTAATTATTAGTAGCATAAAAAATACTTTTAAATTTGTAATTTTCAACTCCCGCAAAAACGGTCATTCCACTGGCCACGCTCCTAATGCGTCACGATTCATGTTTATTTGTTCCTGGCCATTGAAATTTGTTTAGAACATCACGAATCTTGTCGTCACAACAACCAAGCCCAAACACGTCGCATTATTCTATCAATGTATTTTTATTAAATTTCTTTTTTTTACATTTCTGTATGAAAACATTTCTTCACAATATCCATATTGATTTTTAAAATGCGATTGATTATTTTGAATCCATTTCATATACTTTTATTGGTATTTGTAGAATGTGATATTTCCCTATTACGATTGTAAATAAGTAAAGAAGACAAATAAAAACTCGTTTTACACTGAAATATTTTACTGTCCCTGGACTGGCACCTGAAGAATAAGACTATTCATTTTACCTTATTTTAACTTATGATCGATAAACACAGCATTTGCTTTGCCAATGCGGTGCCCTATGCACCATCAGGTGCGAAAAAGGGTTTGGTAGTGAATAAAAATGTGAGTGCATTTGTACTCGTCTGTATTATTGTTATAATTTTGTCACAATCGAATGATTCGGTTATACATATTTACATTTCCGATTCCATAATAATGGCCATAAATAAAAAATATTATATCATTGACCTGTGATCTGTGATCCTAAAATATAAACGTCCATAGAGCTATTGACGCACGATAACACACGATACAGAATACGAATGCAGACTACAGACCAATAACTGTTACTGATAGCGGCTAATATAATCAAATCTTACTGCATTATTGTAATACTTTTACAGTGTGTAGTTATTTCGATCGTTATTCCCGATTTTATTTTTCACGACTGACACAATAAAAGTTTCCAAAGCTTTATAAAATTATATTAGCAAAGCAACATCTTATACAATACTAGAGTTTTTACCAGGCTTTGCTCGAAATCGATTTGAACTCAATTTTTATGCATTATAAAAAAAATGTATGGTCCGGTAATTTCATCCTAGAATAGTGGTGAATTTAGATTTTTTTCATTTCACGTCGCTGCGTCTTACCGTTCTTCATAGGGTGCGCGTCCGCTATCGAACGTGTGCGATTTTCTGCTGCCCGGAAAAGCTCCACTGAAGACTTCAACCACGACGTTCTTTTCCTCTCGGCCTCTTTCTCTCGCAATTTTGCCTTGTACAATAAGATAAAGTATCTTATATTTCTCTGGGTGGAGTATGATGTGTCCGAAATACTGCAACTTTCAGATTTTAATAGTTTTTATTAGTTATTTTTCTTTACACATCCTACTCATCACGTCTTTATTTCGGACTCTGTCTACCCATCGAATTTTAAGAATCGTTCCATTCATCTACATCTCAACGGCTTCCAATTTTTTCGTCATCTTTTTGCTGAGGGTCCAAGCTTCCATTCCGTACAGGAGCACATAGAACACGTAGCACCGCATCATGCGCATTCGGAGGTTTAGATTAATATAACGGCTGCCTTCTCATCTTGATGAACGTGGACCGAGCCTGTTGTACACGGCATTTTATTTAAATATCAGGAACCCAATTTTCATTTAATTTATCAACTGAAACGATTTTTATTATTTTCTTGTGGTTAAATCTAATTACGTCTTAAAAGTTCCATCTCTCTCTAATATTTTGTGTAAATTTACTTGATTTTTGACGGGTTTAGAAATTACTTGTTCCATCGCAATTTGAATTAGATCGCCTAAATTGTGCGATACGTGTATCTTATTTGCAAAATCAATAATAGTGTTTTTTTTTATTAGTAAAAATCATTTGTCCGCCAAATCCGAATCCCGTTAAGATTTACGCCAAATATTTACTTACAAAGCACGTGTTTTTATCTTTCTCAAACATTTCATAGGCTCTGAACTAGCATCTGACTTAGATTAATATATCTTGCCGATCTAACAAATAATCAATATTCGCCGCAAATGTTCAATGAATGCGGTGTTTTAAACAACATGTAATGCGAATAAGGGAAATATTATGATGATGAAAAAGTAAAAAATACAGACGCAAAACAATTGAAAACATAACATACAAGCGTAATACAACATATCAAGACATTACTACTTACAATACTTGAAAACGTAACAAAAATAGTTTAATTTTTTATATGATGTAAAAATTAAAGTCGAGTGATACTTGAATCAACCAATTTGTATATCACTCGCCTTTAATTTTATACAATAAATTACAGTGAACTTCCATTGAGAACTTTCGCTAACTAATTTGAATGAAAATATAATGTCGATAAAATCAAAAATTAAAACGGTACAACTACCTGGGCCCTGTAGCCCGACTACAATGGGAAGTTAACATTTATCTTCAATTTTATTTACAAAGTAAAATTAAGTTTTCTGTATAAAAAGCAAAATATGCATACAATTTTCTTCTAAACATGTTCTATATAGGTAACCGACGAAGAAAATTTAAATGTTCATGCAAATATACTCATTTTCGTACACAAATATCGGTTTTTCTTTATAGATAGTCGAAGATAACTCTGTTAACTTCCCATTGTAATCGGGGCCTTGGGCTGGTATTCTGAACGGAATTGCGAGCGAAGAGATCGCTCTGTTAAGCGTGTATTTAGTACGCAAATACGCGTTAAAAATGCGTTGTCTACGCGTGCTTTTTAGTTCAGAATACCACCCGTGAGGATGCAAAAAGTAGACTCTGACAAACCTCATACTAGACGTCAAATGCATAATACTAAGTAAAAGAGCGTAAAACACTACATTATTTAAAAAAATGTTAAATTTAAATTGTTTCATACTAATCCGTAAGGGTTGATGAAAACCTTTTGAATAAAATTTTCATTTAGAAATTGCAAAGTTTGTCACTTGCACTACTAATGGGGTCGTTTGTATCTCTGTTTCGCATTATCGCGTATCGCCTGAAGTGGCTCTAATGATTTAAATTACGAACCATCGGCTCTGCTCGTGTGTGTGTCATTGATTCAGCGATAGACGACCTTTCCATAGATGGACCATTGTGGCACCGGGTACTAAGCACTGCCGTTGTCCCGCAAAGGTGACCTAAACGGGCGGGTGACTGACTCAAACTCCGTACTAAATACTGCTTCAAGTGCAGGTATAGGGAATGAACCAACCATTGATGCTACTAGACTCGGATGCTGCACGGCAGACAAAATTCAAATAACCGATGCGAACGAATCGCAAATACAACGACTGCAAAAAAAAACAAAGCATTTTCAACGATTTCTATAAATATAGCTATATTTTTATTTATTTAACTACAAGTTTCGACGAATAAGCAAGGCTGAATGTTAAACAATCAAACAACTGAAATATATTATTACATGAAATTCCCGTATCGGAGAGAAAAATTATTTTCTACAAAAATTGTACATCGTATTAATCTAAATATTATTTCATGTTATCTACACAGTTTTGCCATTTTAAATGGTAGTTGATTGATGCCTTTGCTGTAAAAGGCATGTGGGCGGGAGTCAACAAATGCTCCGAAGGCCTTTTTTACCGACTCATCTGAATTAAATTTTTCCGCTTGAAAAATGTGATCCAAATTTCGAAAACAATCCGTTTGGCGAGTATGGTGGGTGAGTATGGTGAGTCTGCCATGAAGAGTGCGGCCGGACGTTGTCGCTAAGCAGCAGTGTCGATGGGAGATTCACCATCTTCGGTTATTTTACTGCGAGCTTCTACATCATAGGTCGAAATTCTTAACGATATACGTTTGAATTACAGTTAAGCCAGATCTTACGAAGCTGTAGTTGATAACGCGGACTCAGAACCACCATATTGTTACTATTATATGAGTTTCTTTTGGGTGATCTTTCGTTTTGTACATTGTTGAGCTGAAGCTTATTTATCTAACCACTACGATGAACGCTCAAGGCTGTCGTAGGTACAAGATTTAATTATCATCACAAGTAAATTCATTACTCAAAATGTCTTCGTTGTTGTGTCTGCTCAGCAAAGCAATGAAAACATCGACCCGAGCTTGCCGCTGGCGTTCCTTTTGCTAATTTACTCACCTTACTTCACAATTTTTAATATTGTTTTATCACTTGCGTTGAAAGTTGCTGCTAGCTCAATCGTAGATGAAATAGGTTCGCTTCCACTTCTTCTAGTGCCTTGCCGAGTCCCCCCGACGTTGGCGATCACTACAGCGAAAGCATATGTATCTGTCGTGCGCTAATTTTACATTTTGCATCCAAGACGACTGCTTATTGATGTACTCGCCGTAGTGATTCCTGGGAAAAGATGACCTGAGTGGTTTCCCGTTGCCTTCTCTGTTGGATTTTCTGTCGGGGTTACCTTCTTTTAGCTGGTTGGTTTTGGTTTCGAGGCGCCGAAAACTCGCCTTTCATCCTCTCGTTATCTGCTGTGATCACACCGTTATGAGTGTGATTTCCACCGCCCAGGGTTCGCGACGTGGACGTTAACGAGTTGGACTAGTCAGTAGTGTTTCCGGTGGAATGCAAATGGGCGTTCGCAGCGTTTTATAGAATCACATCCTCCAGCAAGATGTGACTCTCTGCGACCCTACTAACAGTTTGAACCCCGCTTCCACTATCCTTTTCAATTTCTCATCTTCAATCTCGGTATCCGGTCTTCCACAGGGTTTATTGTTACGGTCGAAATTTCCCGGACGTAAGCGATTCGGCCTAAAAGGAGCAGTGCGTTTGCCTGCGGTGTTTTGCCCGTACATATTGCCTTCGCCTCGTTAATACCGCGACGAAACTGGTGTTAAAAATAATGCGAATTTTCAACTTATCCTTTATGCAATTCATGATAATATCTGAGCAATGGCAAACGAAAGACTATAAAAATATAACCTGGCTTTAAGGCAAAAAATATTTTGATTTGAAATTCCTATGCTTTGTAAAAACGCCAAATTCAAGTTAGCATACAATGAAAACTGACCATTTCAGAATTTTCGTTTGTTGGCAAATCAAGATTGAAGTTTTTACTTAGATACAAACTCATAATTCTGCTATTTGTTGCACGTTAGATTTAAAGTTTCTTTTGCTGTGGTACAAAGCAGTAGCAATGTTTTGTCTTAGTATGGAAGTATTTTGATTTTGTCAACATTTCCTGTAGTTGATGTTCATGGAGTGACTTGATCAGTATACAATTATTAGTTTTATAAAAAACCTTGAGATATAAGTGAACTTCTTTTCAGTAAAAGATACTCCCCAGCATTTAAACTCGGTCAAAAAAAATTTTATTCGCAAAATTTTACTTGGCTACTTTTTGCTGTATGCTCACGATTTATAAAAAAAATAATTCAAAAACTATTTAAACAACACAGATGCTTGGTGTTAGTCCAACGTTACTAGTTTTGTACATGAATTGAGATGTATCAATTTGTATTTTAATATTGTTTGTTGTTTTAGGCATATTTTTAAATTAACTGTTTTTATAAATTAAGTTAAATGTATGCATACAATTTGTGTCAACTTTGAAAAAAAAAACAAATTGATCCGAAGTCTGCTTTTGTTCACTAATTCGTCATTAATTCAGTGTGAAATATTTTTGTCACACTTTTCAGTCGGCGAATGAATGATTTATCTTCGAAGAAACCTTATAAACTACCTCACCGAATGATTTAATTCTCCACTTGGAAAATTGAAGCATTTAACATAGAGGTTGGTGACCTATTCATGGTCGGATAATATTAACAAACGTTCCACTTCTCTCGACGGAGAATCTCCTAGCTCCTACTAGATACTAGGTACCGACTGACGGCGGTGTCGCTCGCCGAAGTGGTTAAAAAAGTCAACACGAAAATAAAAACATGAACACCACAATTTCAGCCACTCAATATAAGCTTCGTTATGTCATCTAGCCAGAATGTAGCATCGCCATCGCGGATCGCGATTTAAAGGTGTTCTTTAAGCATTTTTTCGCACCTCAGAGGTACGTGACTTTGGACGGTAAGTGAAATTCAAAAATTATTTTCTCACAAAAAGTATACAAACGTTCGAAATGGACATGAATAGATTTTTGAACGCTTTTAGGTTTTGTATTCCGGATCTTTTTAAAGGCCACTATTCCAAGCTTCCGCATCACCTGTCCGCCTCGTGCTGTAGTGGTCTAAGCGTCTGCCTACCATGCGAAAGGTCTCGAGTTCGATTCCCGACATGGTTGACAAGAAATAATAATTAAAAGAGGCATTTAGACTCGTAATTGATAGCCCAGAAATTGTTAGAGGCATTTCATATCAAATCCCTGTCCGTAGAACTCGTCAATCTGTACTCTTTGACATTCCTAACTCAATGACTAATTATTTAAAAAATAGCACTCTACGAAGAATACAGATTACCTATAATGACAGTTTTAGTGACATCGACATACTATATTGTAAATACCATATTTTTATCAGATCAGTTAAAGACATTTTAAATTTATCTCCTGCTTGACTTTTAACTTTTATTTTGATTTTTAATTTTGTCTTTCAATTTTAACTTTTTAATTTTAATTCTTAATTTTAACTTTTAATTTAAACTTAATTTTAATTTAAACTTTTAATTTTAATTTTAACTTTTGCTTTTAATTTAAAACATTTGATTTCAACTCTTAATTTATACTTACCTACATCTACTACCTGCATCGAATAATTTATTGTTGGTTGTGATTTTTTACAATTAAATTTAAATGTTTATGGAAGCAGAGAGAGAGGGAGGAAAGTAGAGTAGCTTTACAATGTCTTCTCCTTTTTATGAACTTTTTATGTAATATTTTTATTTTTTTAGAATTAAATTATTTTTCCCCTCTCCTCCTGCATTCATTAGTGTGAAATCTGTAATTGGTCTTACTTTTTTTTATTGTTCTTTTGTACCTTGTTTTATATAAAGACTGATGATTTCATTAACAAATAATAAATTTTCACACAATACTATTTTTGACTCCCTGGAATGGCACCTGGGCCCCGATTTCAATGGGAAGTTAAGATTTATCTACAAATAAAATTAAGTTTTCTGTATGAAAAGCAGAATATGCATACATTTTTTTCTTCTTAACATGTTCAACTATAGGTAACCGACGAAGATACTTTAAATGTTTATGCAAATATACACATTTTCGCTAACGAATATCGGTTTTTCTTTATAGACAGTCAAAGATAAATCTGTTAAATTCCCATCCACTGATAATCTTACCTTTGTGTAATAAAAATGATCAAGATATCAATTCAGCGCCCTATGCACCATTCGGTGCGGAAAGGGAATGATGATGATGATTTCAAGCTTAGCTTACACTTTCAGTCATATTTCGTTGACATCTTCATCTATTGAATTTTGCTGTTTAACTATATTAAAATGTCTGACTTCGTCTCTCGGTAACCTAAATGTTATTTATATGCATATGTGGCGTTATCGTTCAAGTTGCTATTAGGTCACTTTTACCTTAGTTTGCAGGAGAAGAAATATTATCTTTATCGATGTACTGCGAAGTTAAATATTAGTAATTGAATTGGTCATAGATCGTTTTGACACAGCGTTCTCAATAAAGGCTTTTGATCGACCGAGTAACCGGATTAATGAAACCATAAAATATTATTACATCGAATTTCAATTAAAAAAATTTAAATACCTACTTTGAAAATTACTAATCGACTTGTCACAAGTACCTACTGAGCGCAAAATTTACTAAAACGTCAAAAAAATATCTCGAAGTAGTGAAAAAAACTACAAATGGTCCGTCCAACAAGGCTCGCGGGGCGTGATTGAGGCCCGTTTGCTGAGGCCCAATAAACCGATCAAAGAACTTATCAGAGGTCCGAGGTTCGAATCCCACTCTGACTCAACTTGATTTCCATTGTCTAATAGTGAGTTATTTACAACTCGTCGAAAATGGCTATCATTCAAATATTTGGGTAAATTATAAGAACGCTTATATTTCTTTAAAGTATATATATATATATATTTCATAGCATGTAATACTTATGGCTGAATTGCTAGTATTTATAAAACAAAATAATAATTGATATAACTACATATCGGGGCTTAGTATTCAGTATTCATCTTCAAGATTTTCTTGCAATTTTCGGAGTTTAAAGTTTTTTATGCTTTTTGTTGGCCGTCGCTGCTGCCAGAGTATCATAATAATGAAGAAGTCAGCCACAGCCGGCCACAACACTGTTCTGTCATCATTGCGGACGTGCCTCCTCTAGCCGCATCTTGGCGGTCTGTTCTGTACTAATAATGGAATAAATCATTAGCATTAGCATCGTGAACCCATAATCGAATTGCTAAAATAGCATTACAAATTCTAACTAAAGCTGCTAACGAAATGCTAAACATTGTCAACATATGTAAGCATAATTTTGTTTTTTATTTGTTTAAAAACAAACGTGTACCGGACGGTTTTGATTAGCGCTTGCAATTCTCAAACTGAGTACCTACTGCACGTTGTATTGCTGTAAACGGTATCTAACTTCGTAATTGAAAATCATAGAATGGTTTTTGTCCATATAAGCGACTCTATTAGCCAGTGGCGTGTTATTACTCTAAGGGCATAGCGAACTAAATATTTTTAATGAGGAGTTACATTTTAAGCCTGTACGATATATTCGGATCCGTTCTAGAAATCTTATGGCCTTTTGTAAATCCGCACATTGCAAAAACAAATTTTCAGCTTTAAAAAACGCTTAATTATTTTTCTTTTCCAATAAAAAGTTTGTAAAATGTTTAAAAAGATTCGCGTTATTTAGAATTCACATTTACTGCTTTCAATCTTACTCCCCTATTGACGGCAGAGCACTTCAGTGTATATAGTAAATTTGTCTGTCACCATTAATTCAATTTTCGCAATTTCGATTGTTTTAGGGTAAGTTAGTTCATTAACTTTTAATAAACCGGGGGAACCAAGATCAATCGGACAAACCGTCGCCACCTCTTCTCCTACTGTTCTGTAACAGTTCACACTGAGCAACCTATTCACGATGTTTTGCCTGTTTCATAAGACACCCTGATTCAGGCATTCATCAAAATGAGAAGGTACAGACATAAATAGTTAATTAAATCATTCGTCAATATTAGCAAAAGCATTTGATACCATCTCTCATAAAATACTAATTAAAAGATTACGAAGTATGGGCATTAAGGGAATGATCCTTGATTGGTTTAGAAGGTATCTATCCAATAGATTACAAAAAGTAAAAATTGGCGATGAACTAAGTGATACTGCAGAGTAAGACCATGTTTTTTCCTAAGGAAGTACATTGGGACCGCTACTGTTCTTAGTATATATTTAAGGACTTTGTAGGAGTGAATCTATTGGAAAAATAATGTCTTTCGCTGATGATACAGTATTAATATATAGTCCCTCAAATTGGACAGAAGTTCATGACAAAGCTAACAAAGATATGATGAGGGTAAACAATTGGTTGAATGACAATTTGCTAACTCTCAATGCAGAAAAAACAAAATTTATCTGTTTCAGCCCATCTTCGTTGGGAAAACCAAACTCCGTGTATGAATGAAAATTACATCATTGCATAAATTGTAAATGTACAATATTGGTAAATGTCACTTGTGTAAAATATTTAGGTTTAAAAATAGATAAATTTATGAGATGGAACCTACAAACTGAAGAAATTTTTAATAAAATAAAACGTTTGATTAATTTTTTCATACCTTTAAGAAATATACTGAGGATTAAAGAACTAAAACAATTGTATTATGGATTGGTAAATTCAATACTGACGTATGGTCTGATTGGCTGGGGAAGCTGCACTAAAACAACTATGGCTTCAGCAGCTATAGCTCAAAAATCAGTGATACGAGTTATATTTAAAAAACTAAACCGATACCCGAGTGATTCGCTCTTCAAAGAATTTCAAGTGCTGGATATTCGTCAACAGTATATATTGAGGTCAGTAGCGGTCACGCATCTCAACAGGGAAAAATACGCAAGGGTTTGTCGTGTTTATAATACTAGATACTCCAATAAGGATCTGATTCTACAGAGAGGAGTTAATACTTTTTTAGCTCAAAGGCAACAATATTATATAGGCCCGAGGATGTATAACCTTATCCCAGATTCATGGAAATGTGGTGGGATTGCCAGGCTGAGGAAGGTGTTGACTGCATTTTTAATCCATATTGGTCGGAGGGAGTCAGAGAAATTGTTGTCCGATGTAGAAGGACGTAAGCTGATTTCTTGTTTTACTAGTAATTACTGAGGACTGAGGATATAGAGATTTTGGTATTATTTATGAGTTCACTGTATATTTATTATTAACTTTTAATACTGAAAAAGCACACATAATAATAAAACTGTAATTACTTTTTAATATTACTGTAAAATACATAATTTACTGCCTTAGAACGGGGAAGCTATCCCTAGTTAGGCAGTTTAGATGAACCAACAGCAAAAATAAAAAAAAAGTATGTTTGCTTTTACTACTTAATTAATTTGTTGTATAAATAATTACTTGTAAATTGCTGTAATAAACATGTAAAAAATAAATAAATGAAATGTAAATTAGAATAATAAATAATATAACAAAATTACATTATTTATTTAGTAGACATTTCTTGGTGAAACTACATTTTAATTATAATAATAAAAATACGTTTTACAGTTTTATTCTACTTTTATTTTTTACCAGTGACCGGGTTTCATCGTGACCGACTTCGCTAGACTAGTGGGAGACTAAACAACTAATAAATAATAATTTTCAATTAATCAATAAAAATATTTTTATTCTTCTTCTTCTGGTGTCTTATCAGGGCCCCCCGACGTTGGCGATCACTGCAGCGAAAGCATCTCAGTCCTACGCTACTCCGCAGCCAAGACAACTGCTTATTGGATGTACTCGCCACAGTGATTCCTGGGAAAAGATGACCAGAGTGGTTTTCCGTTGCCTTCTCTGGTGGATTTTTCTGTCGGGGTTACCTTCCTTTAGCTGGTTGGTTCTGGTTTGGAGGCACCAGAAACTCGCCTTTCATCCTCTCGTTATCTGCTGTGATCACACTGTTATGAGTGTGATCCCATTGCCCGGGGTTCGCGACGTGGACGCTAACGAGTTGGACTAGTCAGTAGTGTTCCCCTTGGAATGCAACTGGGCATTTGCAGCATTTTATAGAATCACACCCTCCAGCAATATGAGATTTACTGCGGCCTTAATGACGGTTCTAACCCCTTTCATATAATATTTTCTTTTATAGAATATTTTTCACCGGTTTTTATTATATATATTCAAACAAAACTTAAATGCATACTATTGTAATTACTTTATACTTAAATTATTTTAATTTAAATTCTTTTATTTTCATAATTTAGGTATGTATTTTTACTATTATATTTTATGTAAATAATTTAAAGAATTTTAAAACCTCGTAATGAAAGAAAAACTGTGTCATTTTTTTTAATCCTGAAAACTTTTTTATTGAAATTCTAGATTATAGTATTTTAGCATTTAACAATAGCGTTTGACATTTTATACATTTTTAATTAGCATGCTATTGAGTTTTAACACGAGCATTAATTTCAATCATTACTATGTAAGCTATACATACTCTCAGCTCTCGTACTATGCACCTAGTGCCAACCTACAATATACACTTGTACACTAGACACACACCGCCGCCGCGCGCCGGGCCACCGCGCGCCGTGACGTCACTCCAAGGTCGTATGGTCAAGCGCCGCGCCGGTTGTATAGTACCTATAAAATATAATAATATCCATTCCACTTTGCGCCTCACTTGATTGCCGAAACAGTGTCCAAAAGCGCTATCTCACTTCAGCAGATATATTTTAGCAAAATACAAACCGGCATCCTTTTTTCTTTCCTGTATCCTGTAATCTCTGGTGATCACTGGAGTCGCTAACTCAATCGACCGAAAATCCGGTAGATAAAAAAAAGAACTTCGTCATATCAAATTTGTATTTTTTTTAAAAAAAACGACCGTAATATATTTAATAACACGTCATTTACTAGTGAAAAATAAAGTCAAATCTTTTCTTAAAATTTGTTTTATTTAGTCATTGAATTGTTACACGTTTATTACAGCAATTTACATTTAATTATTTATACAATAGGTTAATTGAATAGTAAAGGTATACATATACATACAAAATTTTATTGTTTTTGTTGGTGAGTCATCTAAACTGCCTAATTAGGGATAGCTTCCTCGTTCTAGGCAGTGAATAATATATTTTTTAATGTTATTTTTTGTCATAAATAACATTTACTTAAATAAGAAGTTTTAATCCATTTTGATAGGTTTTTAAACTTAAAGTTAAGACATAATACTTACAAAATTATTTATGAATGAGATACATGTTTATACGAGGGTTGCTACTTAAGTTTTGAGATATGGCAACACCAGTGTGAATATGTCAAATCTGACATTGCCATCGTAAAGTTTGCCATTTTTAATGGTAAACGTAACGCACTCAGAACGTTTTGTCATACGAGTAATATTTGTGTTGTTTACAGATGCTAAAATAAATAAAAATAATTTTGTTAAAAAAATGGAACTAAATCGTGAACATTTTCGTGCGATGATTTTCTATGACTTTCGACGGGGATCAAACCAACAACATCGTGCCGATCAACTCACTGCGACTTTTAGTGATGAAGCATCATCTCGAGCCACCGTGTTTCGCTGGTTTTCTGAATTCAATCGTGGTCGCACTTCGTTATAGGACGAATTTTGTAAAGGTCGTCTAAAATCGGCTGTTGTACCAGAAAAAAATTATGCTTTGCGTGAACTGATATTGAGAGATCGTCATGTGACATACCGTGAGATTGGCGCATGCTCGGGCATTAGTTTCACTTGCACACATTCAATATTGCATAAAAATTTGGTCGTCAAAAAGATTTGTTCGCGTTGGATACCGCATAATTTGACAATCGCTCAAAAAAAGGCTCGTGTCGATTGGTGCAAACAAATGTTTAAAAAATTCAATCGCGGTGCTTCAAAAGACGTCTATAAGATCGTGATAGGCGACGAATCATGGATCTAGGCATATGAACCCGAAAGTAAACAACAAGTGACTGTATTTAATCCGATTTGCGAAGTATATTTTTAAAAAGTGCGCATCTGTATTTTTAATTTTACGTGTATTGAGCCGAATACGACTTTTTGAAATACATACATGGTTTATTTTACTACTTTGATTTGGCATTTGTGTTTGAGATTGATTGATATGTAAACGCAATTATTTTCATGATTCTCTCCCGAATTTATCTTCACATTTTTTTTTAATTTACCCAATTTCTCGGAACAAATAGTAATCATTATACGGCAATCGATTCCGGGAGATTTTAGCTCCTTTGACTCCTAGATTTTAGCTTTATATAGGGTGAGAATGAATGGTAACATAGGACGAGGTTGACCAAGAAAGACGTGGCACAATCAAATAAACCAATACCTCAAGTCTGGTCATGTCAAAAGCAGACACAACCGAAAGACATATATGACAAGATGTGTGAATCTAAATCTAGCAATGCTCTTCAGGATAGACGTGATAGACTTCATGATGATTTTTTTGTGATGTAGGTATGTTAAACAAAAACTGAATTTAAAAAAATTATTAACTCTAATGTTTTTTTAACGGTAAATAATTTGTGTGGCCCTAAATCTTTTATTTAACCGTAAAAAGAAATTGATATTAAATTTGTAACTAATAAGATTGAATTGATTTGACGGTGTAATGGTCAGCGCGTTTGCCTTCTAAGCAAGTGGTCTCGGGTTCAATTCCCGACATGGTTTATATAAAATATTTATTTAAAAGGGTGTTTTTACACCAGAATATTTCATAGTGCCTGGACTGGTACCTGAAGCGTAAGACTGATCATCTTATCTTCATGTAACAAACAAAATATCAAGATGTATTGGTGTACCAATGCAGTGCTCTATGCACCATTAAGTGCGGTAAGGGAATGATGATGACGTATTACCGGATGGCTGGCGGACACTGTTTGGGACCATTAACATAGATCTTTAATTTTTCAAAATCTAATTGTAAAATAGAAATGACTCTTTCTCAACTGAGTATTTTTTAAATATTATCAACGCAAAATTGATTAACGTTTATCTTATATAAAATGTCTGCTTCGGGACTTGAACTAATTACCTTCAAGTTCCGGGTTCCGGGTGCCTGGTAGGTACTCTTGACCTCGCCGTTATCGCGAGAAAAAAATGTCTTAGGAATTTCTTCCAGTTTCAAAGGAAACAACTAGTTATTCTATTTCTTAATTAAGGCCATATATTCCTTTTATAAATACAACTGTGTTTACCCCTAAAATTTAATTTTAAAATACACGTGCTTGGACACTTTCATAATAAAAACTGGTTTTACAGCACGTGATAGATTTTACATCATGGCGTACGTGTAAAATTCACACGGCACGATGAAATAACATAATATGTGGATTGTTAAATTTTTTATTTATTTTTATTTTGTGCGTTTTATAAGCAGATAGAAAAATTACTTGAGAAATACATATTTACTTTTTAATTTATTTATTTGACAATTGTAGTCTGCATTTCTGCATGCTTTGACAATTGCTTGACAATTGTAGTCTGCATTACCACATTGCTAAAGGTAAATATATATATTTGTTACAGGTGTAATATTTCTTTTTTATGTATAAATACTGTTTGCCGTTGTATACTTTTCTCGATGTTTTTGTTTTTTTTTTAAAATAATATTATGTTGTTTTTTGGTGTATTTTTTTTTCGCTAGTTTTATTGTAATTATGTAAAAGGTTCATGGAACCGTAAATCTATAAATTACTTACTTTACTGGTTGTTTAACCCACCACGTACTGCAAAGTAAATATAAGTTAGAAGTAAATGAATAGAAATCAGATAGCTGCTAAACTGCCGATATGTTGGTACAGAAAAATAGATCCATATTATCCGCGGAAGCTATTTAGAAGCAAATTGCCCATTAGTAAGTGAATTCACTAAAACGATCACTGAATCAAATTCAATTATAAACACCTCTCTCCCGCTTCCACTCCCACAAAGTCTACTATATACCATTGTGTCTTTCTACTTTTCTTTATAATAATTTTCTATGTATAAATATGTTCAAAATGCCCATTGGGCGTATATATAAATAAATAAAATAAATGAATTCTGACGGCTTCTGGGGCGTAAAACAGTGCATGAGATCTCTTTCAGTATATTTAGGCAAAAAGTACAATAGAAAAAACGAAACAAAATACCACACCAAAAGAGAGACAACCTCTTGTAGTTGGTGTGGGATTATTATTTGTTAGCTTAATAAAGCACAAGCGAAATCTGTATGCGACAGGTAAACCACAGTATCTCCAAAAACGCAATTTTTCAGGAGAGACAGATTAGTGATTTTTCATAATTTCAACGTCGTGTATTTGTCAATCAGAGGATTTATAGTAGATTTGTTTTCTAAAATATATTGATACACATTAAAAAATCTTTGGGAGTACTGTATGCTTTCTTGTTGGTGCCTCTTATTTGGTGTAGAATTACAAGAAAAAAAATAAAATTGAAGAATAAATTAGGAGTTAATGCTATTTCCTCTTCTTCTCTGGTCTCAATCCTGGGATTGGCTGGCAGCAATTACTTTTATTCTTCTCCTCCATTCCTCCCTGTCTCGTGCGGCTCTTTTAAAGTCAACATATGATGAGCAGCGCACGTCCTCTAATAGGTCCTCCAGGTACTCTCGGCGTGGGCGTCCCCTAGAATTTGTCCCCTCGGTCATCCCCTCCATTATGACATGCAGGAGGCCTTCTTGACGTATTACATGGCCGATCCATCTCGCTCGCCTTTCGACAAGGTCCTGAGCACAGGTGCCTTCCACCTTCGGAATATAGATGTTCAAATATAGGCAGAATGATGCATGTTACACAGTGTGTAAAGTGGCAACTTAAACCAGCCAATGACAGGTCATAAGCCCTACCGATGCCTAGACTTTTAAATTCCCTTTTCTAAATGGTCTTCAACTCTGTTGTATTATGTTGAAATACGTAGGTCTCAATTTTGTATCACAAAACCGCATTAAACTCTCGTGATAAATAAATTATCTAAATTTATAACCCGAGAGTGGTTTAAAGTCGTTTACTTATAATAAATAATATTTTAGTTTTTTTTCCCCCGAAAGGTACCTAAAATTATTTCTTAATTTGCGAATTTATCTAATTAAAACCATCTAATGTTCCAAATAATATAAACTTGATCTATTGTTGTGCAAGCTATATGCATAAAATTTCCTACTTACCATACAAATTATGCATACCTAATATTTCTTAGAAGGTCGTGATCTTCTGCTTCCTCATGGTCAAACGTCACCTAACTTTTTGTTGATATCACGTGATATCATAACTTACTGCCGTATAATTATACTGGCACGTAATATACATAATATCGTAACTTACATTCTATATTTATATCACGTGATAACACGACTTCGTCATCATCACATTATCCACTCCGAATGGTTCATAGGGCGCTGCATTGCACTACCGGAATTCTAGGTTAACGTAAATCAATCAAGTCGACAGTCAGGGAAATTTGTCCAACTAAGCATTTGTTTTTAAAATCATGTTATGAAAAAAAAAAACTAACAGTCCCGAAACAAATTACTTTTTATTTTAAATAAAACAACTTTTTTTTTACTATTTATTATTTAAATTTTACCGACCGGTTTCAAAGCTACTCAAACTTCTTTGTCAAATATAATCTAGTTAACCTTTATAATTAAGGTATAATATAATACTAGACAATATCTTGACAAAGAATCCTGTTAAGCTTAGAAACCGGTCGTTAAAAGAACGAAAATATGTGGTAAAAAACAAAGATATTTTAGTAAAAGAAAATGAACTTTGTTTTTAACCACTTTTTTCTTATCTTTTCTATCGTCCGGTTTAAAAAAAATAAGTTAAAAACAAAGTTTTTTTTTCTATTTTATCATAATGAACTATAATAAGTGCTTCAAATATAAAAGTTATTTTATTTTAACAGATAACCATAAAGTTAGTGCTTGACATGTAAATTTTACACAATACATTTTTTTGTAATTTTGTTGGTTATTTAAAGTTAAAAATATTTTGTTTGTATCTTGTTTTTTTGAATGACCCAAAACTTTAACTTTTGGGACCATTTTTAAATAGTCGTAAATAACTGCAAAAAATACGTGTTAACAACAATCAATCTATTCAGTTACTCGTAAATAATAAACCATCACATATAATATATCAAAAACATTTTACGGTACAAACAACGTGGCAATTTTTATGCCGTTGCATAATACATTTTTTACCAACTAAAAGTTGTTTTCATTAATTCATATCGACGCGATGGTGGAAAGGAAAAAGTTCCTAAGCGACATGTAACCAACTTTACAGAAGATTTAATTTTAACTCAGTCGCTTCATATGAATTCGCGAATGATAGGTAATTTGTAAGGAGTATAAACCGGCCAACATATATTTTAATATATCGCTTTAACCATACGTTAACTATATGTTATCAATAAAATACTCGTAGGCTGGAATTCGGAACTCTTATCTTTAACAATGCAATACCCCAAACTCAAATTAACAATAATATTATTATACTTATCGCCAGTACCTACGCTTCGCAACTTTAAAATCAAATGTATTTATGATTGTATTCATGATTACGTTCCTGTGTAGGTTGTCGTTGATATAGGATGAAATTCTACATGCAGGTTTATATTTTTGAAATGTTTCATCATTCCGGGGATGCAAATTTATTATTTTATTAAAAACGAAATTGATCTCTCTGGGGCCAATATAGGGTATACACAGAGCCCACGCCATAATTCAAATCTATATACATACTTCTCCCCGTGCCCACTGCTCAAATGGAGGGATGAATAAAAACACTTGTTCAATCTTACTCCGCGGAGGATATTTATAAGACGGTATATATTCTACAACCGCAACCGCCCCGCTGTGATTGATTTATCTGACTTGTTTGTCACAAAGAATGCCCCACTCCGGGATTTATTTGAATTTTTGCCAAGCCTCGTTTCCTTTCCAACCTGCCCGGGGTAGTCGGCTCGGATATTGAATATTTTTTCTTTCATTTAAAACTATTTCGAGGGAGAAGTGGTTGATTTCACCTTCCAACAAGATGACAGATATTTTCGAAGCGGGGAAAATGAATATTTCTCCCCGCTCAGGAAACAAGCTTGTCGAAGGAAATTCGCGGTGTATTTCTTAAACTTTCGCAATTAATCACGAGCTCGATATAGCAACTTTGTCGACTTATTATTTGCGATTCATGAAGTAAAAGACACTTTGAAGGTGTTTCTAGTACATCGAACAAATAAGAATTTTATCATTCTTGGCGGTTAGTTTTGGGAAACTTTCTAGTTTTTTCGAGCTGTCGGAAATTTGAAATATAGTACGCCGAAAGTTCTTCCGCGTCTGTCTTTACCATGTAGTTTTGTATTGAATTTACGGGGAACTTCGGTAAAACACACACTTTAAAATTTATTTTGCCTAAAATATATGTCAGAAAATTAATCTGCTTAGTAGTCTTCTTAATTACTGCACGCGGCCGTATACCAGCATTCCAGAGATAGCATATAGTAATACATTGTAACAATTACGCAGTACCTACAGTCAATCGTTTTCTGTTATGATTATTGGGTCATTCAAATGTAAACAAACGCAGAAGCTTTGACGGGCTAAGTAATATTGTTATGATAATACAATCCACGATCCACCGATGCAGTAGTTAAGTTACGAGTTACGAGTATGTCTAGTGGGGCTTTCTTTTTCGACACAAATTTCAGTCTCGAGACTGAAATGAGACTCGGAGACGAAGTCTCGAAATTTCGCGACTTTTCGAGACTTCGAGACTATTCGACATTATCACCTAACACGCATAAAATTTACTTAAATCAACAACTAGTTTATAATAATCATAATAAATTTCGTAATTTTTTTATAGCGCCGTTTTCGTGAGTAATCACTTTAAGGGTGCTGTATATCTACAGGCTAACGTCGTCAATGCGTTAAAATGGCAGATGTCTTTTCAGATTGGATTGATCTTACCGCCGGTGTGCCACAAGGGGGGGTACTTACTCCACTTTTATTTTCCCTTTTTATCAATCCAATAACAAAAAACCATCTCTGTTCGTACCATTTATATGCCGATGATTTGCAATTGTATATTCATTTCGAACCCGTCGACTTTGTGTAAACACATTGAGTAATGTCACTTACACTCGAGCATATCACTTCATGGACAAAAAAACATGGACTTCTCATAAATCCAACAAAAACCTAAATTGTACTTGTTGGTAGTAAACAAATGTATTCAAAAGTGAATTTTTCCACACTTCCTCTTTTTAAAATAGATGGTACAGAAATTCCATTCATGACTTCAGACAAAAACTTAGGTATTATCATTCATAAGCATTTAGGGTGGCACGATCAGGTTAACGAAGTTCGTCGTAAATTTTATAGCAGTTTGCACTAACTTAAAAGATTACAGAATTTCTTACCAATTAATGTTAAGCAAACATTAGTCCAGAGCTTACTTCTTCCACTCCTTGACTATGCGGATGTATGCTATCCAGATGCTTACTCTGAATTACTTGATAAGTTAGAACGATTGCAGAGTATTTGTATTCGTTATATCTTTGATCTTCGCAAATTTGACCACATAACCGAGTATCGCACGCAACTACACTGGCTCAGCATCAGGCATAAAAGAAACATTAACATTCTATCTCTTCTTCACAATATTTAAAATAATCCCACTTCGCCTGTTTATCTGAGAGAGCTCATCCAACCTCTTTCACAACACGGACTATCTCTTCGTTCTAGTAACGAGAGAACCCTTTTAATACCCTGTCATCGCTCTAATTTTCTTGCCTCCTCATTCACAGTAGTAGCTGCTCAATTGTGGAATAATCTACCCACTAATGTTAAAGACGCCCCCTTCTTTATTTACATTTAAGTCAAGATTAAAATGTCACTATCTAAATATTTCAATTGTTCCTTTATTCTTCTTCTTTCCTTCCCATCTCCTCTCCTCTCTTCATAGTATAGTGTTATTTTTTTTTTATAAATTTTTATTTTGTTAATCTTTGTTTTTAATTTTTGTATAAAATTGTAAGATTCAATATGTCCATGTATTTATAATTTTCTCAAACTGAACGGTTTGGATAGGTATGAAGAAATTGCCTTAAGGCAATATGCCCGCCCTTATATGTATATAATGTATATGTATATAAAGTGTCAAATAAATAATAATAACTCTTAATAAAAAAATTTTACTAATGGACAAATTTTACAAAGCATGTTATACACATAATATGGTACTTCTAAAAATTACATCTAAAAAGTAGCACTTTTCAAATCAGGAAACGATTTCGCAAATAAACAAGTTTTTAAAAATTCTGTTGCACAATTTAAAACTTCTGGAGGTAGAGCATTCCATGACAAAGGTCCGGCTATTGCAAAAGCCCTATTGCCAAATTTGGAACTCTGGTTACGTGAATAAGGTTGTATCACTTTCCCTACAACAGAACGGGAGGCTGAGGCAGATCTCCCGGAACGCAGAGTTCCTTAAGGAGGAGCCGTGTTACGCATTACATTAACAAGTACATTAACAACCAACCAACCAACACAGCTTGTAGGTGGTGGTAAGTCGGCTAGCAACCAGCAGGCATCATGCTCCAGACAGAGCGAGAGAGAGAAAATAAAGATTCCTTAAAAATAAAAATAAAATATTAATACTAAAAGTGCAGCTTTAGCATACATTCGAGCAGTACCGCGCTGATCCAGCCTCAGTCTAATTTAAAAAATGCAGTTTTGACCTGGCGAGTATGTTTTTGCATTAGATTCTTAGTGTTGCCTGCACTAGCAATGATATTGTAAAATTCTACCTTCATTTTCATTTTTATATTATACTAAACCCTGTCACATCCGAAACCACAATGATCAGTATGAGCAAGAAGACATATAGGCACATTAAAATAAATTTTTAGAACAACTTAAAACGTAAAAAATAAAAGATTAATAAAAAAAACAAATGGTTGCTTACTCCCGTAGGGGTGAAACGAGGAGGGGGAGGGGGCCATTTCCACCCTCCGAGCACAAGAGTTAAGCTAGGGTTTCCTAGGACAGCGGTGCCCGTATTTTAACGGCCGTAGTGAACATTGATGCGGTTGACAGCCGTCGTAACGGTGACTAGAGAGTGGTTTCCTATAAAAATGGTGTTGATAACACCGTTAAAAAATAAAACCACTCTCTAGTCACCACTACGACGGCTGTCCACCACATCACCGTCACTACGGCCGTTAAGATACGGGCACCGCTGTCCTAGGAAACCCTAGCTTAAGTCTCTTTTTTTTGGAGAGTTACAGTGATAACATTTGCTAGATGTGTAAAAGTAGATATGTTTAGAATTGAACAAAAACATGTACTTTTTATAAAATTTATTAATAAAAAATATATATATACATTTTAAATATATTTTTTTAAACTATTTTTTTTTTAATTTTCTTCGTTCTAAATAATTTTTTTTAAATATGCTAATATGTCTTCTTGCCCATACTGATCATTGTGGTTTCGGATGCGACAGGGTTTAAAGAACACCCTGTATAATGTCTACCTCCTAGAGAGCGTATAGAATCGTACTGCTGGTCTCGAAATTTCAATACTAGCATCTCGAGAGTACCGATATTGAAAATGTCTTAAGACTCAAAATCTCGAGTCTCGTGTCTCGAATGAAAGCTCTAATATCTAAATTCTATTACTAACTTCCCCGTTACCAAAAATTAATTTTCACAAATCTCATCAATAAGCTAAATCACATATTAAACATAAATATCCCAATGCTCAGTTGTATTTCTGTCCTTAAACATTTGGATCGAATGAACACTGCGTTGTTCATTATAGAGCGTTTATAGGTTAGGTGAAAGGCTTCTTAATGGCATTTATTGATATGCTTTTCATTTTATATTGATTTATTTTATCTGTAAAGATGTTTCGATATATATGTTACGGTCCACGTCCACACATAGAACCGTATTCGTCATTTCGCCCGGACACGGATACAAAAATACTTATAATACAGCTTTACGTAATACAAAAATATTACATCGTTTACTTTGTAGGCGAATGAGAAAATTCGTATCAATGTTAGCATAACGTTCCAAGTAAAAAAGAGCTAGAAGAATCATTTATTTTTTATGTTTTTCCCTCGGGTTTGTCGTCGTATTTGTAAGGTTGTTTTTGCCTAGTCCTTCGAAAATGAACAATCTGATTGATATTTGTTTAGGCACAATAAAAAATAATTAATAGCAAACAGTTAATACAAAATACACGTTAAATCCGTAATTTCCAAACTTTATATTTCTACGCCTCCCTTTTGAAAATATCTATCCATGTCGCCTATCCCCCCTAATTAAAAAAATACATAATACAGTCGTGTTTCTTAATAAAATGTTAAATTGCTAATTGGAAAAACATTTAAAAAACGCTGTTGGAAGAAAAATAAATGTTTTCGATACAGTGAAGGTAATTAAAATATATAATCGATAAAAAGATAAGTATTCTATTTTATCTTAACGATGCATATTTGTGATTTTTCATTTTGTTTCGATTCGGGGGTAAAATAATTGCACTAAATATTTCATGGAATCAAAAAAAAAAGTTTTTCTGTGTACCCAGTAAAGTCCAAAATTGACAACTCCCCTCGTTCATATAATTTTAATAATAATTAAATTTGGAGAAATAAAACTTAATTAAAATTATTCATGTGATACAAATTACGATTTATGTCATTGACTTTTGATTTTATGTTCAACATGCTGACTTATTAATATATTTAATTACGTTTTTGACGGTTTAAATAAACTGCTGGACTTATCTGGATTGGCACAAAATCTAACTAACTTAATGGACTAAACTTGCTACACACATTACCGATTTATTGTTTTTATTCGGTAAAATACAAAATATATTCTTCCCAATACTATGCGAAAAATGCAACTGCACGTTGGACTGATTATGCCTGAATAAAACCTACAAAATCAACGTTTCGCTGTCCCGTATTGCACACCTCAAAACTGAGCCGATTTTGTTTTATTTATTAAAAGAGTATCAGAATGTAATTTTCTAACAAAGTTATTTAACATATGCATTTGTTTACCGTACGTCTGAAGACGGCAGATAAAACTGTGAGCTTTTATGGTTTTTCGAATGGCCCTAGCTTCCATAAGAAACAATTTATCGAAAAAATCAAAACAATGAACACGTAAATGGTAAATATCTATAGCGTGTAAAAAAGTCACTGTTCTAGTGCTTTAATCCAATGAGAAAATACGGGAATACGTTTATATGTAGAAAAAACACTCTGGACGTAACCGACTACTCGCATCGAAAGATTAAAAAAATCTAGTCAAGTGGCGATTAAATCTCGTTTTTACTATTTTGTGAGGTATCAGACCCGAGATTTAATAGAGCCTAATCTTAGCAAAACGTACGGAAAGTCTGTTGATGTCTGTCAATAGTCCGTCTTCTTCTGAATGAGTTTTCTGTGGTTTCCTCTTCTCTAAGCAAATGTGGAGAAGTTCCTTAACAGTCGATTATCCCACCAATTCCTCACACTATGGTTAGAATAATTAGAAGGAACATACCTAATTCAGTTAATATAAGTCTTTAACATAATATGCAAGGCAAAAAATAAGGAACTCCCATTTAAAAAACAAATAAAAATTAAAGCAAAAAATACTTTTTTTATCAAAGACATATTTTCGATATAAGGACCCTTAGGCCCATTCTAAATGTATCGTACATATTCACACAGCTCGGTAAAATTACAAAAGGTGGATTGATTTTTATTGTTGCTTTTATAATTTATTATTTTAATTTAATGGCATACAAACGACTAACTAGTACTCCGTGAGGCCAACTAATATCCACTCGAATTCTTTTCGCAAGATATATTAATTTTCCTTGGAGTACCTAGCCACTGGAAAAATAAAAATTATAAATACTAGTGACGAATGTGTGATAAAACTATGTACGATAGGTGCACAGATGTCGAGATCCGTTCATAGCGTGAAGCTGAGATAAGCATTAGCGGCAGAATAAAAAAAAGTGCTGCGTTGGTTCGGAAATGTAGAGCGAATGGACGGCGAAATAACAGCTAAAAATATTTGCGGCGCGAATGTTGATGGATGCAGAAAACGAGGACATGCCATGACTAAATCCAACAAATGCTTGGATGATAGACATGTCAAAAGTAGAAATAATTGGAGTGTAGGAAAGTAAAATTATTGTATATATTTATTTGAAAACGAACCTTTGACTAGTTTAATTATAAAATAAAAGAGGTCCTTAAAATTTACGGCTGCCTTCGAGAATTCATTTTTTGCCTTATTTACTCTTTTGTTTTTCACTATTTTTTTATCTGTATTTTTTTTTGTATGTGGTATTTTTTTTTTAATAAATGATTTATTAAGGCACTAAAACTGAATATGGATTGTTGAATGACATATTAATTTTATGTTAATCACGGTAAATGAACTAAATACACACATTGATATGGCTGCGATCCAAGTCAGTGTACTGAGCTGTCGTAAAAGTTAATTTATCATTATTTTATGAATTATTGCCAACACATAAATTATAATACACTCTCAGTTTATTTACTAACTTGCATATTCTTTAGCTGCAATGACTCCCGAGGGGGTGAAATCCAGTCTTTTATCTACAAAAATTAGGATAAACTCAAAAATTGTAAGTTGTGTTGTTTTAGATAAGGTAATATAGAAGTCTTATGACCTCCCGTTTGCTGGTTAAGGTGGACACTTTACTTACTGTGTAACATTCACCATTCTGCCCATATTTGAACATCTACGTAAAGACAGCCAATGACAGATCATAACCCCCTGTAGATGCCTAGCTTTTGTATTACCTTCTCTAAAATGTTCTTCATCTCTGTTGTAATATGCTAACAGCTTGTTTATTTTAAGGGACGGTTTAAATAAGATGATTTTTTTTGCTATTGTGAAATCGATTTTTAAACATAAAGCGATTTAGCAGGACATATAAGCTAATCAGCATTTACATGGAGATGGTGAAATACCCCCTCAGTCTTGTTCAAATATTTTTATCATTAAACATATTATATTATTTATTGTTTCAGCATTTACTTTGTGAAAAAAACATTTTGAAATTATTTAAAATGAAACAATTTGTAATTTGTTTTGTAATGAGTTTATATTTACACCTAATCATGGGTCATTCAGAATACCTGAAACTAGTTGTGTTATAATATATTAAACTCTTATGTGGTAAAAATCACAAAGCGTTTCATTTTAAATAAATTAAAAATATTCCTTAGTATTTGCTTGACGACAGGAATCTTCATCGTACGAATGAAATTACATTATGTATTGTATTGTAAATCATGCGTAAGAAGCGTTACAGTTTTGCGGTTTAATTTACTGACAAAGAAAGAAAGCGCAAGGTGCAATTTTGTAAGTTTACTATAATAGAAGGTGATGTGCGAACCAATGCTCGGGTTCTAACATTTCTTAGAATACGAAAACTCATTTTGTCATTGTAAAAAAGGGTGGGTTATTTTAAAAGTATGCAGTTTTGAAACTGATGCGCTTGTAAAATCCGAATGGTTATTTTTATTCATAAAATTAAATACTATACGAGTACGGTCATCGAACCTTTTCATCTGTTCATTTAAGTTAAGTAAAAGAGCTGAAATCTTTATTGATTTATTTACGACGAAATGTATTTATTTATTTTTAAATGCTGTACCTACGGCATTTGTACACCAATTGCCGTATTTTTCAATAATTTATTTCGAAAAAAATGATCGATGCAAGATCTTACTTCCATCGATCATTTAATTAATATTATTTTATTTAACCTTCTCGGGAATCAGATTTGCGATATGAGCCCTAAGATCCGTCTAAGATGCCTATCGGACCTCTGTATTTAAAAAAATGCATGCCATTGAAAATATGCTCTTAGGCCAGCGTTTGGATCGGGAAGAGGAAAACTTGTCGAACTCCGGCAACACAAAAAAACAGTTGGTTCGGAGATCGTGCTTTTTCCGTAGCTGGAACCTCTCCCTGAAACCAATCAGCTTCACACTGCGAATCATCGACAGTCCCAGTCAGTTCAGATCTCAACTGAAATATCACATATTTAATTTATTTTTCAATCAAAATGTTCAATATGATGTATTTTTAGCATCGTTAGAATGTAAATTTAAGTAACGAATAGGGATATATCTTATACTACGAATACCGATAAAGATATATGAAATGGATTTTTTTAAATAAGTTGTATTTTAAAATGAATATGGATATTTTGGAGAAATATTTAAAAATATGTCCCTGTAAACTATACATTAAAAAATATTTTTATCCTACAAAGTAGAATTTTTTTTCCTGCAGTTCTTTATTGATCCTTATTTATTTAAAATTGTAAAAAAATAACCTGATGTTTCCATATTGTAAAGCGCCCTTGAGGTGAAAATCACCCCAAGGCGCTATATAATTCAGCCAAATATTACAATTATTATCTGGTAGCAAAACGCGCACGCCCTACAACACGAAGCGGAAGTTTGCTAGGTACCTAATATTTCTTAACTAAATACCTCTCCTAATAGAGATAAAATAATATTAATATGTTTGAAGGTGTTTTCAGTTTAACATAAATAAAAATATTATTCTACGATTTGTCTAGTGGTTTACCCCTTGAGGCGGTCAATTTTTCGGCAGGCGGTGATACCTTTTCTTCTTTCTCTAAGCCTTTCTTTTTATGGCAAAAAATATCCAACCCTTCAAACAGCGGGTAGCCGCAATTCCTAATAATTATTATCCTTTTGGGTACGATTATCGCCCATTTCTAGGGTCTATGCATCGGAAACATTTACATCAGACATTTTAAGGAATTTAGCAATAATCCCAAATGTATTCACATATTTAAAAAAAATGCAAAATGCTTTTTACAATTGACGAAATTTACCACGTAATGGCATTTTATTTGCCTTTTATCTGAACTTTTTGAATTTTAAACTACGTATTTTTTAAACGTAGTAAAAAACGTGAAAATATCCTATTAATAAATTCAATGTTCTAACATAAGCAAAATGGTGAATGTTTATCCAGCTTATAACCGGTCGTAAGCCCTGTAAATGCCTAGACTTCCATATTTTCTTAAAATAAATCATGAATCTGTGTCTGGAATTAATCGGCGAAATAATTTGGTTTCACATGTATCTTTTTTGGGTGATCCCGTGTCTTACTCGGCAAGACCCAAAAAAAAATCGTGAAAATCTACGCAACTTTTTTTTTTGTATTTGAACTATGCCAACATATCGTCGCTTTGAGGAAACAAGGTTCTATCAAACGAAATACGTTTTTTTTACATACAACTTTTATTGTATTTAGATTTAAATATCGGTTCTATACGCATAAAAATTTCAAAGTAAAACAAAATCAATCCCTAATTTTTATTAAGTTTACTAAGACAATATTTAAAAAAATATATTTGATAAAATAATGTTTTTATTTCAAACTTTCGTGTATCAAAAAAATTATGAATAAACATAGAACCTTGTTTCCCCAATGCGACGACATGCTTTCTTACAAGGACGCGCTACAATATTGCTCTTCCGCACAATTAGTTCACTTATGTCATTACATCCCAGCAGAATCGGCATAATTTAATCTCTAATTTGACCTGTGTTCAGTTTGCTCAGCAGCCCACGTAGTGCCCTATGACCCACGTGTCAATGACTTGGAGACCTCGGATTAAGATCCGCGTATCGAAAATGACGGAAACGTACTTATGTTATTGTCAAACTTGAATAGCACTTACTAGAAAAATTATGGAGAGTTAAAATTGGCAGTTAAAGGGTGGGTACTTGAATAATTGCTTACAGATATTTCAACAAAGATGAAAACCTCCTTATGAAGGGAATATGTAAGTCTAAGAATTCACAGAGTCTAATGCATTTAAAATATATATATATATATTTGGACCCCTGTATTTAGTATTTAGTAGCCTTACGTGTCATGTACAAGGCTAAGGTACTCTGAAAAATAGTTTTTGAGTCTTGGAAATGGGACGTTTGATCACTGATTTTGGTTTATTACCTTTATGAGTCCATTCACCATTGTTGCAAAGTCCAAGAACAATGGCGCGTAATAACAACTTTTAACGACAGTGTGTATATCTTTTAAGGATATTCCATCTTTCCTGCATTCTGCTTCAAGATAATAGTTGTAAACTGAAAAATGGGCACTGAAATAACAGATGTTCGATACTCTGCGAAGAAATATCGTTGCATGGACAATAGTCATCATTCTTTGATTTGAACCCATATAGGTAACTTCTCATAGCTCCGTGTCCAGTAAAGATGGGTCGTTTCGAAAGTAATTTGGTGATGACGACGGAAGTTGATTTTACCTGTAGAAGAAGCGCGGTAATGATCCTCCTAACGCCGCCGTGTATTTTGTTTTTTACCGCGTTTAGCGAAGCTAAGTATAAGAATATAAATCTGTGTATAAGAAAGAGCACGATAATAGAACTTACAACAGGGAGAAAGAAAAAATTCGTTAAATCAGTCAGTTATTGGCAGTGAGCGGGAGTGCACGCTAGTTGAATGACCGGCGTTTTTATGATTTTCAATTTATTTTGCTATAACAGGCCTAAATTATGTTATAATTTTTATAAACGATGAAAAGGGAATTTATTCCATGTTTTTTTTAATGTAGAGGAAGTGAAGTTTGTATGCAATTACAAAATTATATGGCGTTTTTCATCTCTGCTTACCCTTCGGAGAAACGGCGTGATGGTTTGTTGTTGTCATTGTTGTTAAATAATCAGTAAATTATCAGTAAATTATTATAAATATTGTCAATAAACAATTCCACAAACAGAACTCTAAAACCTTATGATTTATGTACTCTTTACTTATGTATTTTAATTTTTAGATTTTTTTTTTCAAACATAACATTACATTCTTTAATACATTACAAATTACCTAGATTTATAAGATTAAAAAATTTATCATATATTTATTACATTTATTATATTTTTTCCCATTAATATAAGCCGAAAAAATCCCACAAGTGCATCGATGGCCTGTGCATGGGTATACTTTATTATTTATTTTGTAAAGATGAACACTACTATTCTTGGGGTCCCAGGTTCGATTCCTGGCAGGGCAGCCCTAAAATATTGGTTGTTAAAACTACAATATTTCATTGTTCCGTATTTCCACCTAAAGGGTAAGACTGGTCACTTTACCTTCATGTAACAGATGATCAAACTATGCTGCTTTTGATTTACCAATGCAATGTCCTATGCACCACTGGGTGCAGAAAACGAATGATAATATTGTCGGGTTTCTGACACAAATTTGGTAACTATATTTGACTAGTTGTGACATATGGCACTTACAAGCTCATCTTAAATCAACAATACAAATAAAACTGCAAGCTTAATATTATATTTTTTTATTTATAAAACATGAAATATTTTTATTCCCTTTTTAAATAAAGATTATTTGATGCCTTTTATGAAGACATAACATTTTTCAAAAATTTGTCGTTACCAACTTGTGCCAGAAACCCGATGATATATGCATGCACATAAAAACATAACAGACACTCCAATCTATATATATAATTTTTTTTAAATAAAAAGAAAATATTTATGAAAAACAAAAGTCTTATAAAAAGATATCTAAATTTTTTTTTTGTAATGTTCGAGGCTTTTTTTAAACTAAATTATTTTGTTTAAATCAATGATTTTTATTGAAATTCGCGTGATTTAATCAAGACTTAATCATTCCAAATACCAACCCTGAAATATTACAAAAACCTTTGTTTCGATAAGTATATTTATTTTCTGAAAATACACGAAGAATAGTTGTTGGACTCCTTGTATGTAGGTTGTAGGTCGTCTTTTGCTTGAACAATGAAGTTGATTACCCCTGACGGAGGACCGCCAACCGTTGCCCACAATTTGTGGGCTTTCTACGCAATTTCCGGAATCACTTTAATTGGAAAATTGAATATCCCTGAAGAAAAACATATATTATATGTATGGTACATGATATACAAGCACCTAATCACGAGACCTATGTATACATAAATATATACTACTTCTGTTGTAATATTCTAGATTACTTTCACATATACGTCATCAACTAGTCAATTAAATTATCTACTTTTCTAAAATATATTTTTGTTCTTTTGTGAGCTCATCTTTTTTAATATGAGGGGGTTTTATGTTTGTATTATGAATACGTCCGAATAAAATTAATACGTTTTCGTTTGCGTTTAATTTGTCAGAACTCAAGTAAATGGGACTGAAATTATACAATTAACTGCCTGACAAAACTAAACAAAAGACTAATACAAACTTTTCAAAAGGTGTAAAAAATATTTTTATCAACATTTAATAATTCGTATCAAAAATGTAATAATCTGTAAGGGTCTGTATCTTAAAATATTTCATCATTCATCTATAGGTATGTAAACTTCCCTGTCAAATAATCAAAGTATTGTGCTAACTTTATCTGTTAAAATGTGTATTTTCCACTCTGTTGTATTTCGCCATGTGTTCTTTTCTGTTCTTTTCCCACCTTTTAAATAGTAAAAGCTTAATCCCAATTTCGGTCCAAAAACTCCCAAAAATGAACTGTTTAGCAAACTAGTTGTAAATATTTATGTTTTATGTCCCCTTTTAAAATAATTATTTGATCTTATCTCCAAAATATGTTAAGAATAGTATAAAAACTGTAAACGTTGTAAACAATTCACCAGTCTTGAAGATGCCTACTTAGGTGAAAGCGCTCGTTGGTCAAAATAATAAAAAGTGAAATTAACCAAGAAGTTTCATTGATAAGTTTATAATTTTATCACAGTCATTAATTGTATAACATGCTCCCAAAATAAGGACCTGGAGGGTCTTAATTTTCTATCTTTTTCATATTTCTGTGTGTATATTTTTTTATAGTTATAAGATTTTTGGATTGTTATAGAATTTAGAGATAATATTATGTATGTACATACAAGATCTTCGTTATAAACACCTACTGACGAACTGCTTTCATCGAACACGCGCAGTTCAGTAAGACCTGATAAATAGGTTTTTTTCCAAATGAATAAGAATATATGAATATATATTTTCAATTAAAATATTAACACTTGTCAATTTTAATGTACATTATTACGGGTATTTTTAAAAATGCAAAAAAATACATTATAGAATATTTGAAGGCACCGACAGACTTATTAACAAGTAGTCTATAAAAAAAAACACTAGACAACTAAATCACTCATAGTTGGAGAGGAAAAGTCTAAAACTGGCAATCCTAGTAATGAAAAGATCGTTCTCCACACAGGCATCCTTAACGGTACATTGGTCCTACATTCAGAAAAAAACATACGATCCATGTTGCCTAGTTTTTAAGTAGTAGCTCGGTGCATGTAATTTTATGCGCTTCAAATTTTTGAGACTATAAATTAACCCGTTCAGATGTTTGAAAGCCATCATAAGCGAGGCCTCCTTCTGTGGTGGTATTCTGAAAGCAAAAGCGCGTGTAGAAAACGCATTTTTAACGCGTATCTACTTACTAAATACACGCTAACAGAGCGATCTCTTCGCGCGCAATTCCGTTCAGAATACCAGCCCTGGACCGCAAACTTGTGATACCTAGCATACCTAAAAGAAACAATGATAGGTCTGGCAATACCGTGCTCCCTCACATGTATATAGATAACGAAGAAACTTCTGTATCTCAGAAGACTACTGCAAGAGATTGCATAGATTTAAATATACATAGTACTATTAAGCGTGTTGTCCAAATGTTTATTCAAATTAATGTTTTAATAATAATTTTTATTTGTTGTATTCTTTTATGTCGTATCTCAACTCCACGCAGAGCTCTTGGCCTCATAAAGTTAGAGATACGTTATTATTTTTTTGTAATATGTATCCTTATATGAATAAATAAAATAAATAAATAAATTATCTAGAGAAGCCCTTAAACTCTATCGCATAGAACAAAAGCGTTCCAAAATCTTGGTTTGTTTTTTGTTTGGTTTTTAGTTTAACAACAAACGGTTCCGGTTAAAGCTAGGGTTTCCTAGAACAGCGGTGCCCGTATATTAACGGCCGTAGTGAACGGTGATGCGGTGGACAGCCGTCGTAACGGTGACTAGAAAGTGATTTCCTAGAAAAACGGTGTTAAATGGTGTTGATAACACCGTTTTCCTAGGAAACCACTCTCTAGTCACCTTTACAACTGCTGTCTACCGCATCACCGTTCTCTACGGCCGTTAAGATACGGGCACCGCTGTCCTGGGAAACCCTAGCTTAACCCTCGTAATTGTCTACCCGAGTATCTACGGCCCGTTGTATTGCTGTAATCTGTAGCTAACGTCGTAGCCAATAATCGAAAAATTGTATTTCTCCGTATGGGCGACTCTATTATGACTCAACAACAACAAACCATCACGCCGTTTCCCCGTAAGGGTAGGCAGAGAGGATAGAACGCCACATCACTCTATATTTGCATACAGATCTCGCTTCCTCTACATTCATACATCTTCTCGTGCACGCGCGCCGATTATTCCGACTTTTGACATGTCCATATTCAAGTATTTGTTGGATTTGGTCATGCCATGTCTCTCTCGGTCTTCCTCTATTTCTGCATCCATCAACATTCGCATTGTAAATATTCTTAGCCGTTTTTTTGCTTTCCATTCGCTCTACATGTCTAAACCAACGCAGAGCTCCTTTCTTGATTTTGTTGATAATGCTTGTCTAAGCCTTACATAATGTACGGATCTCAACATTTGTGCCTCTATCGTACTATCGATATCGTAGTATCGTATCACCACACATTCGCCTGAGAGATCGCATTTCAACAGCATTCAGGCTACTTTCGTCCCTGTTTTTCCAAGTCCATACTTCGCTCCCATACATCAGGGTTGGGACCAGGACCATTGTGAACTGCTAACTTTGCGTCTAGCGGCAAACATTTATTTGCCAAGGTTGATTTAAGTGCACCGTTCACTCTGTTCCCGGCACTCACCCTCCTTTCAATATCTTTCTCAGTCATTCCATCCCTAGTAAACATACTTTCCAGAAACTCAAATTCCTCTACTTGTTTTAGTATAACCTCCATTCACAGTGATTTCAAATTTAGTCATACTTTCATTTCTTTCAAAAACCATCACATTCGATTTATCGACATTCATCAGCAAATCGCTTTCCCTGCACACACCGTAGACTCTTAAGTTCTGTATTCTCTATTATCTCCACCATGAGTGAGTAAGTGGCTTCTTCAGGCCCCCATACCACCTCACCACACTTCAAAATCCTTTGCCCTAAAGTTCCTTTTTTTTAAATTAAACAGTATGTTCGTAAAAAAATATAATAAATTATAACCAGCTACCTGATGAGTAAGAAAAATCACCTACGCTGTCCAATACTTTACTGTTTTCAATGATTTATTTATTAATTAATGACGAAAATATTTTTATATCATTATTTCAGGTATGTTCAATGTTCAACAAATTTTGTAATTTTACATGCGTATACACCTACATTTTTTTTGTTCAATGATTAAATATATTCATACCTGCCTGTACGAACTTTTCTCCAACTTTTTAATTTTTACATGCCGTTTAATGATTTATTATTTGCACAATATGTTAGCGTGTTCATTGTGTATTAATAAATATGATGTAGTATATTTTTTAATTAGTTGTCATTACATTTTTACTATCTTTTACATTTATAGTCCGTTGTTGGTTGATTAAAAGTTGAGATCGGCCTATCTTTTTTGCTTTTTATAATACATATGGTCCTGTTTCAGTCGGAAAAAGATGCGTTGAAGGATTATCCTCATTTAATATTATTATGTTTAATTATAGTTATTAAGAATAATTTAAGTAATAATTAAATGACACGTAATGAAGATTACTAACGCGAGTTTTTTTCATCACTGAGTTTACGATGCTAAGAATAACTCATAATCAAGATCTTTAGATATTTAAACAACACGTTTTCGTCAGGAGGCTGGCGGCGTGGAAAAGAAAGCGATCTGTCTTGGATTCTTTGTTATGTAGAATTTCGACAGCTCCCTCTGTTAGTCTGTCTTGCATTTGATGCAATATTCAGGCACATGACCCCTTTCAAGCTGATGACGATATAGCTAATCCGCATGTGACGGTAGTCAGATACATCGTGATGTCCTTGTGTTATGATTTTGTACATGAGTTACTTTTGTCAGTGAGATAATACGCTTGTAATAAATTTTAAATTACTTTGTTTTGAAAAAAGGACTTTTATTTGCTAGAGCAATAGTAAATAACTGACATGTTTTCAAAACTCAATTAAAACTTGTTTCTCTCTATATAACTTTGTGGTTTGCGATTTAATTGCTGAGTTTTGATTTGTTGGTGACAGAAAATGAAGACCTTAAAATTTCGGTTCATCAAAGGAAACGTGCATAATAAAAGCATCTTCAACGCTCCTTCATCCGCACCTAATTTTACATAGGGAGCTTTTTTTATACTCCAATAGGAAAGCAAAATAATCACTCTTACGCTTCAAGCTCCAGTTCAGGGACTATTGCGCTATACTATATTGCGGCGAATCACCACCTTTTGAGTAAATCATTATCATCATTTCTTTTTCCGCATCCAGTGATGCAAAAGGCACTGCGTTGCAATTCTAATTGCAATATAGATCGTTTTTGTTACATGAAAAGTGAAATGATTAATCGTACGTTTCCACTGCCACAGTGAAGTATTGCAGTAAAAGTGCCTCGTTCACATACCCGAAAACCATTTTAAAAACAGTGAGTCTTCCTATCGGTGTCGCTCATACAAAAAAAAGCAATGTTTTTTGTCAAAAAACAAGTTACTCTTTTGAATTTTACTACTTTCACCGGGAGTTGGGAAAATTATATTGAAGGCCTTTGTATTGCAGTGAATCGAACCTGTGACCTTAAGCATGGTAGGCGAACGCGCCAACCACTACACTACGAGGCGGACTTTCCTGTTTCTTTTTTCTGTGTCAGAGCAGACGAGGAATACAGTTCTGGGTAGAAATAGAACTAGGACCATGGACGAGTGTTCTCGACTCGATGGCTGCATTTAACAAATAACTGTATTGCATTTTAATGCACTAAACACGTTTTTTATCATAATTTTAATATCAATTTATCTGTCATCTATTCGAATTATTAATAACCTACATAATTTTGTAAGTACCTATCGGTTAATCAAGTAAACATACAAATTGGTTTTGATCGTACTTTTATAATAACGCATTGTACGCACAGTTTAATATTGTATTTGATAACTTCCTATTAAGCGCACATAAAGACTACTCAAGATTCAAATAGACTTTCTACTACTTATTTTTTGTAATCATATAATTAATTCAATTTTCTTTTGTTTCAGGTAATAGAAAAAATTTCAACTTTATATTTTGCTGTGAATTTTGGTAAGCAAAAACATTTTTATTCCGATCAAAGTGTAGGAAAATGATCCTAAATTTTTATCTATAGTATGTCTGTAATGGGATAGATGAGGATTTTTTTATTTCATTTATTTTAAGAAATTATGTCATCCTAAACGTTGTCGTAGTATAATTTTTAAGTTTTTTTTTTAAAGAATCTATAAATTAAATTAAAATGCATGGCATCTTGGTTTTATATTTTTGTGCAACAACTATGGTAAAGGTGTAAAGTGGGTTTTGCATATTGGTTTAATTGATGTCCTGAAGAATATATGGGTACGTCTCGAAACCGGTAGACATAGAAAAGTCGGTGGTTATGTTAAAATATTAAATAACATTTATTCAAATGTTTGACCCTCAAATTTAATGTTCTAAATATTAATAAAGATTATATAAATTATTTTCTTATTAACACGAAACTCGTCATCATTATGACTCAATTCGCATTTGATGGTGCATCTGGAACTGCATCGGTAATCCAAAACAGTGTACCGTAATTCAGGGTTACTTTACGCTATACTAAGCATTGATAATAATATTGAAAAATCCTACCCAATGTATCAAGAATAAAATAAAACACACATAACATATATAAATCAAAAGGAAATGTATACTTATCACATTTATAGAGCGGCCATTTTATAGGCAACCTCCGTAGTGTAGTGTTTAAGACACTTGACTCACGCACGGAACGTGTCGGGTTCGGTTCCCGGTGAGAACATTTAAAAAAAGTGATTATTTTTAAGCTTGGGGGTTCCGTGCAGTAACTCACCACTGTAATCGGGCCTCCTGACTTGTTGTGGTGCAAAAAAAGAAGAACAAAGTAAATATAGTAAAAACCGAAAAAATGCAAGCAGAAAAATTCAGAAAAGTAACCTATATGGTGGATACACTTTGCCATGATTTACAAAATAAAACAAAAATCATGTAAATAATATTGTGTTGACGCAATGTATACTTTGTGTCAAAACATTTTCTATGAAAAGTGACCACATGGAAGAATGTCATTGCAATAGTACTATTTTTTTTAAATGACACGTTGACACATTACCATAGACAATTAACAACCTCAGGGTAGCCAGGTTAAAAAAATAGTTTTCCTAATGTTTACTGTTTAAACGTAAAATTATTTGCAACAAAGAAAACTTTTGGCGCAAAGTATACCAGGCAGGCGCAAAGTCACCCCGGTTTATGGTATTTTGATTTGTTGGGTAAAGGAAAGATGATCAGACTTTATATCAGACGCAGTCTACCTTACCAGGATTTGAACCTGGGGCCTCATGCATGGCAAAAGCGCCAACCACTACATTATGTGTCAGATTTATCTCCACTCGATTTCCCTTTTCAAGGGTTACTGTTTAAGGATTACTGTGGCTTTTCATCATTTTAGAACAATTTAATAGTAATACATTTAAAATATAACCGTAATACACGCTTCACGTATAATGATGGTTTGGCAATACTATAAGTATGGAAATAGAACTCTCCAATATTTAGTACCTAGCAATTTTATTTTTTTGCCAAAAGAACTTAAATTTAATTCACAATGTAACAAGAGCAAAATAAGAGAGTGGCTACTCGATCAAAAGTTTATATTTGAATATTTAGCTTATGTGTAAATATTTAAATTTTTCATGTATTTTCTTGTATTTTATTTTATTTTATTTTATTTTATTTTATTGAAATAAACGGCACTTAGTGCCTTTTACATATTAGTTACAAATACAATTAAATATACATACATGTAAGCATAATTATAAGTAATACAGAGCATTTAAAACAATATTATTAATTTAGAAAGTCTAAGAAATATAAACTATATAAAATAATAAAATATTACCAGTTGTAGAATTATGGATAAAAAAAGATAATTTGGTATTAGAAATACTTTGAACCAGTTAAAAAAATAACTAAGAAGTAATTTTGAATAACATTAAAAAAAAATATATATATATGTATTATTATTGAAAACTAATATTTAGGTAAATAGTATATGTTTATGTATAAAAATATATAATGATGTAAAAAAAATGATAAAGAGAAATATTTTTTACTTATAAATTAATTAAGAAAAGAAACGAAAAAAGGAAAAAAAAAAACACTAATAAAGAAGTTTAAAACAAATTTTTAACAAAAGTAACAAATAGTTACCTAGAACTATTACCAATAAAATAAAGAAGAAGAGCCGTTCTATATGTAATAAATTTCATGTGAAATGAGTCACCAATGTCCTGGTACTTATTGCCTAGAGAGTGAAGTCTATTGATGACTGCATTTTTACCATATGATGTCGAAGTATTGTTGCCACAGTATTGGTAGGTTTGCCGAGTTGTCCTTTTTGGTACATTAAAACTAATTAGTGATAAAAGTGCAGGGGTGTCAAACATGGAATGGATTATTTTATATAAATTATTTATAAATAAATTATGTTTTTTTTTTTTTATATTTGTCTATACATGAATATTCTGATCTTTTCGGCTGTTAATTATATATGTTATTCATTGTTTTTATAAATGTAGATAATAGTATATAAGTATAAATAGAATCTCCACCAACAAGCTACAGAAAGTGGCTTGGTGTGATTTCAGTTTTAGTAAAAATATGCAAATTGAAATTTGAAAACGGTAAAAATAAATAATTATATTAATCAAATAATAATAAAAAAATGCTACATCGAGTTTAAAACACTCGTCTAGAATTATGCTTCTATTTCACCCACAAAACTGTATTCATAGAACTTATTATTCCCAAGAAGTCTTAAATACAGGATGTTCAAAAAACAACGTATTCCCTACGGGGGCTGATATGCCACCGAACAGTAATTTTACTGAAGTCATGAGTTCAGCGTCTTCAGCACGGGATACCCAAGTGAGGACACGTTTTTTTTAATGATTTATACTTCTGAATAGTGATGAGCTGGCATATCAGCCCTCAAAGGGAATATGTTGGTTTTTGGGACATCCTGTAGTATCATTATCGTTTCTCTATTCGTACCCAGTAGTGTGAATTTGTGAAACGGGTCTAAAACGAAGTTTGAACTAAGCCACCTTGGCATTCGTACCCAAAAAATATATATAGTTACCACTGACTGTGTAAATTGATTGAATGAAGGTAAGTACATTGGCCACTTGATATTCGGCCACACGGCGTGTGTAAAGGGCATTGGGCTAAATGGTTTAGTCACAGGCTGTATTATTCCGGCAGCACGATTAACTTTATCATGGCTTTAATAGTCTAACACTGCAGAGATCAATATCTCAACAGAGACAAGGAAAATAACTGTTATAGACACATAAACTACGGTAGCTGCATATAATTTTAATTAAAACAAGAAAATTTCTGTATCACAAAATGAAATAATTGTTTTAAGTAAAGTAGATGAAGTTATCTATTGTACTTAATATATTTTTTTCTCTTTTTAGTTATTTTGTCTTCAAATACTTTTTGATTTTCTCTTAAACATTTTATTTGGTTTTTTAATTTTTTTTTTATTTACAATTTTAAAAAACCCGTTAGGGTTACATTAGAAATTTAATATTGTCTAGTCATTTAAGTCTCGTCTAGTCTAGTTAGTTCAGTCATCATGTGCTTTTTCAGATTGATTTTAAATTTGTCTCCAGTAAAAGTTTTCAAGTAGTAAGGTAGGTCGTTGTAGTGTTTAAGTCCATTATGTAGTATTTTTGACTGTCCTGTGTTTGTCTTTGCTTTTTCAATATGATAGTGTTGTTGTTGTCTAGTGTTATATTTGTGTATGTCAGCATTTTTGAATAATATTATGTCGTCGTCTTGTATGTTTCCCAGTGTTATTTTGTGCTCAATTTTTAAGGTCTCAATTTTAGTCAAGTAGTTTGTGTCAAACTGGTGTGTTCTTTTGTACAGTTCAGTCGTAGAGGTCAGTACATACATTGTTTATGTTATTTTTTAAATTGTTTTTCAAATAATTTATACTTTGTAATAATTACACAAGTTTATCGGGGAAGTATGGTTACTAGGGATGGAATGAATGAGAAAGATATTGAAAGTAGGATGAGTGCCGGGAACAGAGTGAACGGTGCACTGAAATAAACCTTGGCAAATGAATGTTTGTCGCAAGAGGCAAAATTATCTGTTCACAATAGAGTCCTGGTCCCGACTCTGATGTGTGGGAGCAAAGTATGAACTTGCAAAAACGATAAAATTAGGCTTAATGCTGTCGAAATGCGATCTTTCAGGCGAATGTGTGGTAAAACTATATATGATACATTCACACATGTCGAGATCCGTACATGATGTAAGGCTGAGATAGTCTTTATTGACAAAATCAAGAAAGGAGCTCAGCGCTGGTTTGGACATGTAGAGCTAATGGACAGCCTAAGAAGAACGGCTAAAAATATTTACAATGCGAATGCGAATTGATGAATGCAGAAATAGAGAAAGACCGAGAAAGACATGGCATGACCAAATCCAACAAATATTTGAAGATGGACATGTCAAAAGTCGGAATAATCGGCGCGCATGCATGAGAAGATGTATGAATGTAGAGGAAGTGAGATCAGTATGCATAGATAGAGTAATGAAACACGAATAGTAGCAAAAATTGTATTTACTTGTATTATATTCAGTTACAGAAATCCATTTCCACCCTGTTTTTTTTTATGTAGCACTTTTATGTAACACTTCAGTATAAAAGCAGCATTTTAAATAAAAGTTGTATGAAGATCTTGCCAGGGCCCGAATTCCATGGAAAGTATTTATCTTCAATTTTATTTACAAAGTAAAATAAAGTTTTCTGTTTGAAAATTATTTTTTTTTCTAAATGTTTTCGGTTACAGGTTACCGACGAAGATATTCGAAATTTTTATACAAATATACGCGTTATCGTAATTAAATGTCCATTTTACTTTATACCGTCTCGATATATACCGATAAATATAGCGTTTATAATCGCGGCCCAGTGCCGCACAGCAAATAAAATGTTTAAGAGAAAACCAAAAAGTATTTGAAGATAATATAACGAAAAGGAGAAAAAATATGTTTAGTTCAATAGATAACAGAATTAAGAAGGACAGCAGTTAAGCGTCCTGGGCTCCGATTACAATAGGAAGTTAACAGAGTTATCTTCGACTGCCTATAAAGAAAAATTGATATTTGTGTACGAAAATAAGTATATTTGCATGAACATTGAAAGTATTTTTATCGGTTACCTATAATTGAACACGTTTAAAATAAAAAATTGTATGCATATTCTGCTTTTCATACAGAAAACTTAATTTTCCTTTGTAGATAAAATTGAAGATAAATGTTAACTTCCCATTGCAATCGGGGCCCTGCTCTAATACTGTCACAACCTAGATGAAACTTTTTTTAACACTATAAATGCGTAGATACGTGTGTCGAAAGGTACGAGTACTAAACCCGTCGGTACAAACGATGAACTTATATCAAAACTCGATGATGGTGGGATCGGTAGTGTATCTTCGATATCGCTCGGGAAAATTTATCTTTAACTATGACGTCATAATGAAGCTACGTCGTAGTTCATATATGTAAATGTATGAAACATGACGTACGCTTCCCGTTGTTACATATCGATATACCTACTAAGAACTTGATGGTAGGGGTCGGTAGTGTATCATCGTAATCGCGTAAAAGAATTTATTTTATTTTATCTTATTCAGAAAACATTCAGTCATACATAATAAGTATTAAATATGACAAATAAATAAATAAGAATTTCAAGTTAGAATAGAATAATTGTTAACATTTGCGTTTTCCATGGAGTAATAAATAAAAATAAATAAAAATACCGAATGCACACTCCGAGCCATCCACGCACACACACATGAACGCACATATAAAACATACACAAACATATACATTACATGCCGCACATATACATAGCATAAACCACTCAAGATGCACATTCAGCAACTATCGCAAATAATCGACCCCATGAAGAATTTTTTTGTATGAATGCAACGTGCAGTTAAAAATGTCCACATCAATACCGAGTCTATTATAATTTATACAGGTACGTCTAATGAATGAATTCGAGGTATAGTTGTTTTTAAAAGTTGGTATATAAAAAAGGGAATTTAATCTGGTATAGCAAAGAGGACAACGGAAATTAAAATTTTGTAAAAGATACGGCGAATCAACCGAATATATCTTCAACTATATTCATTGTGAGGGTATGACGTCCTTAGCTTTGCATCATAATCGCGGCCCAGAAATCGACTATGGACTTCAAGCGTGTAGACAAATGCGCCAATCGCAGCCCTGCGAGGCGGATTATTCTCCAATCTCCATTCAATTTTCTTTTTCAGGATTTTTCCCATCGCGCGTCGTGTCAAAAACACTTGTCAGAGTTCTGATTCTATTTCACTCAGTTTTTGTAGTAGTAATGTTGCGTAAATACTACGAATTTGTATTTTTAAAACTATCAGCGCGTCAGAATAATGCCCTAGTGTATATCGCATGTACTATTTCAATAATTACAGCTGGCTAAGGTCACAATACTTTTGGCGTGAACCACGGCTCAATTTCCTAGAGCGATTAAAATTATTAACGTTTCGTCTGCACGAATGCTCGAACCAACAAAATGTCATTCGACTGGCTCGGTTATTCGCTGGCTGCGTATCAAAATACAATAAAAAATAAACCTACTGTTTTTTCCAATTTTATTACCGACGTGATTGTTTTATTGTCTAAGCGTGTTTTAGTCTGTCACTTTATGGCGAACACTGGGAATATTTTATTGATACTAATTAATAAGATACCTATCGCACATATGTACTTCCTGTATTTTTTATATAAATATTACCTATAAAATAAATAATAAAACTTCAAGTTTGTTAGTAGAAATTCTTCTTGGAATTTCATTGTATTTTTTTATAGAAATAAAAGATGAGTGATACTAATACCCGTATGCAGAGACAAACCTTAAGGTGAGGAAAGTACATTCTATTGTATTCACCTTCGGGTTATTCTCTGCATTTGAAATTAAAATGTACTTTCCTCACCTTAAGTTTTGTCTCTGCATACGGGTATTAAATTCACAAATTCAGAATAACCAGTGACCGATTTCATCGCTTTCGCGATATCTTCGAGACTGGTATTTTTAGGTAAAATAAAATTGACCCATTTGTACAAAAACGCTACCGATTAAGAATTCAAAATTGCATAATAGTAATAAAATCATTTTAAAACAATGAGTGTACATTGGTGTTGGCTAAATGTAATATATGTCCTATCAGCACGTTGGTTTTATATTTTTGTGCAATTACTATAGTGAAGGCGTATAGTGGGGTTCGCATGTTAGTGAAATTAGTGTCCTTATGAAGAGTCTTGAAACCAGTACGTAGAAATGTCGGTAAGTGGTTATATACAAATATTTACGAACATTGATTTTAATTATCTCATAATAAAAAATATTTTAAAAATCCTTGAATGGCAACCCAGAACGGGCCGAAGAAGTTTCAGCAGGCCTCAGACAAACTGGTCTGATGACCTAAGACAGGTTACAGGAATTGGTTGGATGCTGTTAGCTCATGATAGCGAGATGTGGAAACTTAAAGGGGAGGCCTATGTTCACCATTGGACAAGACACGGCTGATGATGATGATGATGATAATGACTCATATTCTTTTTTGTTTTATATTTTAACTTATGTCTACGCACCAAATGACAAACCGTTTTTTTGGACAAAGGCTACTGTATTAAACGTTTCTTAAGAATGTATGTTTATATAAAAAAAAATCTACGCCGATAAACTACAATTAATTTTTAAAATAATTTATTAACAATAACTATTGATTTTTCAAACAGGTTTATCTTTTTACCTTCATATATAAAAGACAGTGTTCGTATGTGTCCAAACATAAACATGTACTTAGGTACCTACTTAAATTCAATATTTGAATATGAATTATTTTTAGATTTGGAATTTAATCATAAACAAGTACCAAGGTTCCTACTTATCAATGAAAAGTCAAACCATCTGTTTTCATGACAACGAAACGTCGATTTTGTCTATTTTAGTTAGGCATAAAAGGTCCGAAATGCAGTTGTCTTTTTGCATTACATCGGGGAAGCATCTTCAAGACAGTAACACGAAAAAAATGTTCAAATACCCTGTCACCGCATATCCACACAATTTATGTAACCCGAAACACAAAATAATTATGTTTATGTACATATCTAATTTTAACTAAATACAATAATTGACACCAAATTTACGATTGTGTTCATTTAATATATGTATATATAAACGAGTATGTACTCAAATCTAGCAATAGCAAAGCGTTGCCGGGTTTAGCTCGTACTTTATAAACCTTTAAGTTTGATGAAGAGACAAACTTTACATATATTATGTATGTATTATATCCGTGCAACGCACGCTCAATTACCTAATCCATAAATTAATTTAGTTCAGAATGACTTCTTGACGTGACACAGTTCTCTCGGAGTAAGGACTCCAAATATAGTCACTTGAAACGTAATGTGCATTTATGTAGGTAATTTTCATAGTATGGATGGATGGATGGATTTATGGATGGATGGATGGATTTATGGATGATAAGCTTTTATTTAGAGATCACAGAGATCACATAAATACAATAGTAGATAAGGCGTACAGACTTCTAGGGTTTATCTTACGAATCTCCAAGCCATTCTCATCACCAAATACATTAAAACTTCTTTACTATACTTATGTGCGAAGTCAACTCGAATTCGCTTCATTAGTATGGTCCCCTCAATATAATGTATATATTAATCAAATTGAAAACATTCAAAAGAAATTTATAAGGAGCCTGGAATATCGTTTTGGTAACATTGAAAATGATTACAGCGCATCTTTGATCAATTTTAATATAGAATCACTACAAAAAAGGCGCCTTAGATATGATTTAATTTTTCTTTTCAAAATTCTCAATAACATAGTTGATTCGCCGTATCTTTTACAAAATATTGGTTTCCGTTGTCCTCTTCGCTATACTAGATTAAATTCCCTTTTTTATGTACCAACTTGTAAAAACAATTATACCTCGAATTCATTCATTAGACGCACCTGTAGAAATTATAACGAACTCAGTATTGATGTAGACATTTTTAACTGCACGTTGCATTTGTACAGAAAATTTCTTCATGGGGTCGATTATTTGGGATAGTTGCTGAATGTACATCTTGAGTGGTTTATGCTATGCATATGTGCCGCATGTAATGTATATGTTTGTATATGTTTTATATGTGCGTTCATGTGTGTGCGTGGATGGCTCGGAGTGTACATTCGGTATTTTTATTTATTTTAATTTATTACCTCCATGGAAAACGCAAATGTCAACAATTATCTTTTTTTCACTTAAAATTCTTATTTATTTTTTATCACATTTAATGTTTATATCTTTTTAATTTATGAAAACTTAATTGGTCTTTTTATGTTAAAAAATTGTTGTTTTTAATACTGATTTTGTATGACTGTATGTTTTCTAAATAAAATAAAATAAAAAAAAATAAAAAATAGTAGATCACCGTACTTCTGACTATAGCGTTTTTTCTCTGATAGTCCTGGTTCTTGTTAATTATACAAATATGATGATATGACGTACGGTGTACAAGTTTGATGAATATTTTTCAATAACGGAAAAAGCACCGACACATTTTATTTTTATTTTGATACTCTTTCTTTTAAAAGCAAACAAATCGGTTCAGTTTCGAGGTGCGGAAAACGGGACAGCGAACTCTCGATTTCGTCGATTTTAGTTAGACAAAATCAGTCCTATGAGCAGTTGTATCAGGGAGGCATTTGCGAAAGAGTGATAGAAATGTTAATTTTAACTTTAGAAATGTTAATGTATTTACATATTCATCAAAATTCTCAGACACAGCCTATCGTCTTAAAGATTTAAAGAGAGAAATCTCCGGAAAAAAAACTTAGTTTGCAGTTTAGCGGAAATTTAAATAGTTTTATGCATAAAATAATAAAAGTGAACATTTTCAATTAAAAGAATTAAAAAAAAAACAATTTGAAAACTGCATCACGTTTTAAAAAATCCCGGTAGTGCTCATATAAAATGTTCACATAAATATTCTCATCTATTTTTCAACCTGTATACGCATAATTTTCTAAATTTTGTGAAGTTTCTATCTTACCCGATGAATTAAGCCTGCGTTAAATAGGTTGTTTTGAGTTTTAGTCAGTATCACCTTAGGAAACCTGAAATCGTCTTCACTTATCGTGTGATGCTCGTGAAAATCTTTGTCCATTGAAACAGCATTCACTTCTTAACACTCAATAATAAAACTATTGTTTAGTTATTAAGTTTGTTACTGTTAGTCAATTTATTATATTTAAAAAATAGTTAGCTAAAAAACTAGTTTCGGGAGAATAGTCCTTCCATCGACGGGTGTTCAAACACCCGTCGTTGTAACATTCGCGTTGTAGTTTTAAATGTTTATTCAATCTCAGTACTTATGTTAGTTAATAATGTTAATTATTAATGAGATCATCTCGTTATAAATTATTTAATTACAAGTTTAATAACTCTGATAGGAAAAATACGAAACAATGCAGACAACCTTTATTAGTGCAAAACGTCATGTTTTATTATTTATGTTTTATTTAATAATCGGTTTCTCAATTGCTTAATTAGTTTTGTCTATCTTGATGCTGTAAATGTATCATCACTGCTTTATATCCTTAATCCTACATAGAAAGCATCCTATGTGAAAATAACGTCAATTTTAAGCCACTGGGCCGCGATTATAAACGCTATCTTCATCGCTACATATCGAGACGGTATAAAATAAAATCGGTATTTATGTACGAAAATGTACATATATGTAAAATTGTGTTTTATCAATATTGCATGTTAATTTCAAGATTGATGGTACGGTACTATGATTATAAACATTTAATTTTGTAGTGTTTATATTTAAAAGATTCTTAAAATTACGAATAAATTAAAATAAATAAAAATATGAAAAATAGAGGATAACTCCGAAAATTCATTCAAAGGGAAAAAACGTATCTTCGATTTCCGTACCTTAGGGGATGAACATGGCAGTCCACTTTTTGCCGTTTTGAAGTGAAAAATACAGAAATCATCGCAATAAGCTATATTATAAGTTAATTAAACACGAATGCCCACTTTCGTTGTAAAAATCACTTTTTAAGTTGAAATAAAAAGTCCACTTTGTTTTAATTAAAAAAACATCAGTAGTCCCAAATACACTATTTTAATTTGTACTTTTATTTAAAAATATATAATTTTACATCGAAAGTTCTTTAAAGGTTGCAATTATCTCATTTCGTTTACAGTTATGATGTTTTGGAAATAGCACAATCTCAAAATCTTGTTTCCTGAACATTTTGTTTAATGTGATTCCCACAGTTTATCCTTTAAGGATCAGATTTTATCTTACTGTGGTGCTACTTGTAAATACATCTAATTGGCTTATTTGTTGGTTATCTAAATAAATAATAATAAAAATAAATAAAAAGTTGAATATAATATGAAAAGAATGATAACATCCAACAAAAGAGAAATATACAGGTGTAGTTCTATGCTTTTTTAGACTGTTTATTAAACCAGCAATAACAAAGCAAAATGTATTAAAGCGAGAGGCGTGGTACTGTAATGATAAATTCATTAATCTTAATATGTGTTCGTATGAATGTTGTCATTTAAAAAACCTTATTTAACCCTTCAAGTACAAGCTGTCGCGAAATACTACTCTAACCCCTTCTATTTTTAAACAAATATGGTTACGTTTACTATATTTCTTTAATATGCGGTGTGACACAATGGAATAAACAGTGTGTGGAATTAACAGCAACTTTTTTAGTAAATAAAAATAATGATTTAGATAAAATTATAAATAAAATTATCAATAAAACTTCTTGGTTTAGTTTCACTTTATTTCATTTTGACCAACGAGCGCTTTCGACTAAGAAGGCATCTTTAGGACTGGTAAATTATTAACATTTTAAACATTTGTACTATTTTTTACAATGCTTGGGTATAAGAAGATTACATAAGTATTTTTTTAAAGGAGAATTTAGATATTACAAATGGTTTGCAAAAACTGTTTATTTTTCTGAAAGTTTTATACAGAAATTGGGATTAAGTACTAGTAATTTTTATAATTCTTATTATTTAAAAGGTAAGGAAAGAACATATGGAAGAAGTAACAGAATGGAAAATACACTTTTTAGCAGATTAACTTAGCACAATACCTTGATTTTATGATAGGGAAGTTAACATATAATTTTTATAAGGAACCTACATAAATATTATATTTTTGTTTTCGAACTGAAAATTACTATTTTGATAATATTTTTTTGCTGAATATGTTTTTATTTTTAAAATAAATAAAATATGAAATATGATATTCGAGGCTCGAAATAACTCACATTGAAATATCTTAAGAGAAAAACACTCGCGACATTTTAACGTACTTATACCCAAACCTTGTCACAAATATTATAAAAGTTCAAATAATTTACCAGTCCTGAAGATGCCTTCTTAGGCGAAAACGCTCGTTGGTCAAAATTAAATAAAGTGAATCTAAACCAAAAAGTTTTATTGATATTTTTTTTTTATCTGAATCATTAACTATGGAGTTTTATGAAGAAATATTTAGAAATATTATAAAATATAAAAAAATCCTCCTAGAAGGGTTAGTAAATAATTGATTGGAGACATCGTGTCATTCCTACATAATCGATATATATTACCATAATGTATATAAACTTATGCTAATTGAGACCAGTGCACGAGCAACCTTGCTTTGTGTAAGGAGGAAATATCATGTGCGTAATTTATTAAGGACATGGATTATTTATTGATATTTCTTTAGATTTGCCCACATACGTAACCGATTTTAGTGCCACTCTGCCACTACGGGCGCTATCGTGTTCTCTGAAGGACAAAACTTTTTATTAATGTAATTATTCCAACCAGTATTACCGCCGGATTAAATTTCGGATTGGAGAACCAATAACGTACCAGAAGTATTTGCATGATTTACTAATTATGAACGTAGTTATGCAGAAAGCAGCCAGTCCACAAATTTGGAAATTTGAGATGTTGGTGTTATCGGGTGCAGTAAGGTCAATTCTACGTTCTGCTAAAAACAGCTAGGCCGCTCTCATACAAAAATCTCTAATAATCACCTTCTGAAAATAGTTTTTTTTTTTTTTTAATAAATTTGGACCCCTGTATTTAGTAGCCTTACGTGCCATGTACAACTAAGGTACTCGGAAAAATCGTTACTGTTTATCTTGGAAATGGGATGTTCGATCACTGATTTAAATTAATTACCTTTATGATTCCATTCACCATTGTTGCAAAGTCCAAGAACAATGTCGCGTGATAACTACAGTAGTAACGACAATATTAGTAAAAATAGTGTTCATCACAAAAACGACAATTTTCAATTTGCAGAAAACACCAGCAGCACTAATTTTTTTAAACAGTATGGATGCTGATGGGAAGATTAATGCCTCCAGAAATTTAGTTCTCTTAAATGATTTGGACGAAAAAAAGTATTTTAATTGAATGAATTCATCATTTTTAAAATATGTATCGAAAAAAAATGTTTGAATACAGAATATCACCTTATACATTAAAAGTTTGAATGGGGTATCATTTAATATTAGATCTGGCTGTTTTCTGCAAAATTCATATTTTCGGTTATGTAGTTGGCCATACTTCGAAAACTCACAAAAATTCCTTTAACACATGATTAAATTATTTTTTAAGTTCTCATAATAAATTAGTTAAGTGGTTCTTTACAATTAAGTACCCTTATATAAATATAAAATAACATTGTCAATACAAATGATACAGTATACATCAGAGTTTTACTAGGGCTGGATGTTTTCTGCACATCTTGGGTTTTATGGTCAGCCAGACTTTTAAAATTATTAAAACTGGTCAAATACATAATTTAATTGGTTTTTTGCACTATAAAAAAATAAAATGTATGCATTATTTATCATCAGTCGGACTAAAAACATTCCAACTGTTGCTAAGATTTGATTTTGACTCCTTTCACAAAAGTGCTATTATCTCAGTTTTACTTTTCTATGGGTTGGCTGCTTTCTACATAACTACGTTCAGTTACCGATTGGATAAACATGAAATACTAATCATTCAGGCTTAAGACATTGTTCCTGGACTAAGACCTGAAGCGTACGATTGATCCTTTTACCTTCATGTAATGGGTATTCATAGATTATTACGGCTTTCTTCTAACTTGGTTTTTTTTCATGTTTTTTGTAGATGTTTCTTGATTAAACTCCATAGTTATTTCCATAAATTCCTTGGGTATGTTTTGTTTTGTTTAATTTGACTAACTGGCATCTTTAGCACTGGTCCTCTAAAAGATGCCTACTTATACGTAATTAGTATGTTAGTCAAATTTAACAAAGTAAAATTTAACCGTGAATTTTTATTAATATTTTTATTAAAATCAGCGGTTATATTTATTTTCCGATTTTAGAAAATGTTATTTACTTATTTAAAATAGAATTTAAATTTTTTGGATTAAAAACATAAATATTTCCGTTTATATAAGAATTTCGTTTTCCAATGGTCCGAGTAAGTTAACATTTATCTTTAATTTTATCTACAAAGTAAAATTAAGTTTTCTGTGTGAAAAATAGAATATGTGAACAATTTTATTTTCTAAACATGTTCAATTCCAGATTATCGACAAAGATACTTTAAATTTTCATACAAATAAACACATTTTTATAGAAATATCGATTTTACTTTATAACGTCTCGATATGTACCGATTGTAATCGCGGCCCATGGGCTTAAAATTGACGTTAGTCTCACATAGGATTTAGAAAAATGCTATTTACAACAAAATTGAAATATTTTGTATTTAAAAATTTAATATTTCTGTTTAAAAAAATCATGTAAATAAAACGGGTTATGTAGAATGTTTATTACATGAGTAAATCCATTGCGCAGTTAATTGAAAGCTCTGTAAAATTAACACCCTATAAAACGGGTTAATTCGTTTTGTGTCCAAGTGGTGTACAATAAACACCCCATCGTAAACGTCCTCAGTAGCGGTTAACGGGGACAATTTGGGCAGTTAATTTACCACTTTTCCGCTACGTGTTGCCAATCTACATCAAATGAAATTCGGTAGTCAGAAACGAAAAAAATATTAGACCTGTAAAAAATCAGTGGATTGCTGAAAGGAGTTGGAAAAATAATCATGTTAAAAACCTGAACTAGCCCTGACATTAACCGCATTAATAAAACAATTTTCCCAAAGATGTTTAGGGCACGTTTAAAAATAATTTTGCTACACAAATTGAAAAAGAAAATAATTAATATAATACGCAAGAATATAGGGATACGCCGCGCCGTCCTCGTGCCGAGGACACACTCAACTGAATTTTAAAAAATAAAAGAATTTCGGGAAATCGGTAAGTTCTCTTATTGCGGTAAATCTACCGAAAAATCGGTAGAGTTGTCAACACTACTCCCTTATAAAGTGACGGCACTTTCCTTCCCTTAAGGCCAGATACTCCGATCCAGCAACAGGTTGTATTGTTCTGAAAACGTTTCCAGTTCATAAGTAAAATACGGAATTTCGGTTACCGCGAACGTTCGCTGGAAATTGCCTCCCCTTGAAATAAAATTTAATACACTTTGTGAAAAATGGTCTCGTAATGAAGCCGCGCACCGCAACGCTTTGTAAAACACAAATTGAAACATTAAAAATAAGAAAGTTTTATTCCAAGCTTTGTTTTTATTTTTGTCTGACTTTTCGATAAGGCGGTAAAAGACTTACTGATATTTGTCGATATAATCAAATCCGAATTTCCATCACATAAATGAAACATTTGTTGAAGCGTATAATACATGTAAGTATAATATATTATACTCCAAGCAGTTCAAAAAATTTCATTCTGATACTTTTTCTAAAAGATAAATACAAAATCGTTTCAATTTTAGGGTGCGGAAAACGGGACAGCGAAATCTTGATTTTTCATCTCGAAACCTCAAATTTTTTATTTTATTTAGGAATAATTAGTCCGGCGTGCAGTTGTTTTTTTCGCACAATATCGGGGAGGCGTATGCGAGAAAGTGACAGAAAAATGTTAAAAACCTATTAATTTAATTTCTCTGACATCGCATATCCTCTTAATACAATCCAACATAGTAATAAAACAATTATCTGTAGTTTTCAGCAAAACAATTGGGGGTAGGTACTCAGGTCGAGAATCGCAAGCGCATCGACGAAACCGCCTGTTACACGTACGTTATTAAACCAAAAACTTTCAACGCTTTTGTTACACGCAACAGAGCGAAATGGCGTCTCTACAGCTGAAGCGCATTATTACTCTGAGATACAAATTGTATTATTAATGAAATATTAGTAAATAATTGTATATAACCACTTATCGACTTTTCTATGCTATCGGTTTTGAAACTAACTCGTTTCTTCGTCAGGATACTAATCACACTAACATGCAACCCCTCTACACACCTTCAGTATAGTACTAGTTACATGAAAACATAAAACCAACATGCTGATAGGGCACATTACATTAGTAGCTATCATTAACATCCACTGTTTTTTTTTTAAATGTTTGATCCCGTTGGAGAAATGGAAACAAAAAAGGATGGGGAGGAAGGGAGGAGCATGAATATACTACGTATGGGTGATCATACTGTGGAATCGTATAATGGATTAGTTTTAGCTACGAACAGAATGTGTCCTATCAGAACGTTGGTTTTATTAGTGTCCTGATGATGAGACGGGTACGTCTCGAAACCGATAAGCGCAAATCAAATTACCGTTGAATATTTATTTATTTTTATTTGGGATTTTTACACCTATTACATAAACAGAATAAGTAGAAAAATATGAACAATGCTAGAGCCAATTTAAAAAATCCACTGTAAATCTAATGACACATAATATATAAGAAAAGAGTTTACGTAATTGTATGTGTGTGACGTTTGTATTCATGTGTAGGTGAATGTGTGTATGCGTGAATGAATGTGGGAGAGGGTACATGTGCCTGTGGGAATAAATAAGGGAGAGGGTGCGTGTGTGTGGGTGCGTAAGTATAAAAAAATAATTATTTAAAACTTGTAATTGTATTTAAAATGGTACAAGAAAGAGCTTAGTTAAAAGTTTGAAACCTTTTTGTTAAAATTCAAATCAAGAAATGTTATAGATTGTATTTTTTAAAAGTATGTTAAATTTCAAAACCGTATTCTAAAAAAAAACGTATTTTATTTTAAAATTTAACTGATACACATCGAATGAATAATGTGCGACGAGTCCCATACAATACGAGTACGGAAGGTAACCACAAAAATGCAGTAAATACGATATAATGTCAACAATAAAATAAGGTTTGACAATACGCGAACGTTGATTCAGAACAAACACACAAATACATATTATATGCACCTACATAATATATAAATAAGAATAATATATAAGATTGTTAGAAATGATTCCAATTATAAAAATCAGGTCAATATTGGTAAAGCTCTCACCGCCTCATTGTAATACGGGTCCTGGCCAAGGTTCTTTAAAGTAAAACTGAATACTTTTATTTGTGTGGCCCCATGGTATCCTGTGCTTAGCATCAAAGGTATAAGGTTTGCTTCTCGCTCATAAATATAAATGATAAATAAAAAAAATATTTTCGTCCTGAAAAACTGTGTTCGAAAATAGGAAACAAGCTGTGGTAGAGCAGGGCTCGATCATCGGACTTCCTGGGTCGCAATTACAATCGGAAGTTTAGGACTACCTCCACCATGACGTCATAGTTTTTTTAATGAATAAATTTCATAAAATGTACATGTTTTTTCAAAATTATATACAAATCTACTTTTGTAAATGTTATCACTGTAACCATAAAAAAAAGACTCTTGTGCTTGGAGAGTGACTTACAATGTTGTAGTTGTTTATTTATAGGAGTTTATATAATTTTAAATATACGAGTACATGAGAAAAATAAAATAAAACATAGTAATAAAGAAAAAAACATAAAACAATAATACATTCATACTCATTAAAATTTAATGTAGTTTTTGAACGTGTTCAAAAATTTTCTTTAGATTTACTTTAAATTTATTTATTGATTTATATTTTTAATAGTTTTTAGTTCATTGGGAAGATTATTATAATTGTTTACACCTTTGAAGACAAAGCTATTTTGACCATGACTTGTGTGGAATTTAGGAATTTCAATATTATGTTGGTATCTGAGTGACTTATTCATCTCAAATTCTTTAATTTTTTCTTTTTTATAAATTTGTATAATAGAATTTATTTTATAAAGAGTGTCTACTGTATGAACCTTAAATATTTTATACAGACTTTCCGTATTGAATGTTGAGGGTTTCTTTAAAATTACTTTAATAATTCATCTTTGTACTATTTTAAGAGGGTTTAATATATTGGCATATGCACCACCTCGTCCTACAATACCATATTGTAACAAATATTGTACAATTGATTAATAAAATATTTTTGAATTATTGATTTTAAAAATATTTCCTAATCTAATAAATATGAATGTATACCTATACATTTTCTAATTCGTTTAACTAGTTCACTAATATGGTCTTTCCATTTTAAGTTTTGGTCTATGTATACACCAAGATATTTTATTTTATCTGTCGTATCAAGTACTGAACAAGTTGAAGCTAAATTCTCCCGAGTGATCACGAAGATACACAACCGACCCTTTATCTTTAAGTTTTAAGGTAGGTAGTTTGCTATGTACCGAGGGCTCAAGCACCCCACGGTACGCAAAACTTTTGTTCCACAAAGCAATTTTTGCTTTATTTACAATTTATTGACGTTTTTAATAATTATGAGGCGGCCATTTCTTTTCATAAAAGCCGATTTGAATTATGAAAGAGAAATAAGTAAATTTTAAATCATGTTCAAGCGAAGAAATTTCGCTTTCATTTTGATTTATTTCATTTTTAAATCGTTTTAAAGTGTGAGTGTATAAGCCTATTTCAAATACGAAAGAGAAATACTTTGCAATGAACGCTTAATAATGCTTAGGACACTTATTGGTTGAACCTTATAATAAAACGTCTGAGATGAAAACACGTGTCTACAGGTCGGTAGAGCGTACCGAGGTAGATAGAGATTGTAGGAAAGTTAAGTTTACCGTCTCGGTATGTACCGATGAGCATAGCGTTTATAATTGCGGCTCTGCGGTGCTATTCTGAACAGCTCTCGCGGCCGTAGAAAACAAATTTATCTCGTGTATTTACATACAAAATACGCGCTTAAAATAAAATACATTTTTACGGCCGCCTGAGCGTTTGGAATATCACCCCTGATCCAGGGTACGCGGCACTTCCCACGCGACTACAACCCGCCTCGAAGTCTTGAAATTATACTCGTATATTGAAAAAAAAATCCCTTGTCTTCTTTGACTAATTTACACTTTGTCCCTTACAGCATTTCATGCATAAATTAATACAATTTTTTTTTGTACTGTTAAAATTGTATATAAATAACATGTAAATATAAGTGGCAGAATGCCGTATTCGGATAAATTGCTTGGCATACTATCATGCCGCACTTACATCCAAAATGATTTATTTCGTGTTTTATCTTATAATTTTGTTATAAAATTTCCTTTCTTTTTTATTAGCAATAACACGTTTTCCTACGGAGAGACATTTCCGAAAATGTAACCTCGCCCGTGGAGAGGGAGCTTCGATGACATAAGTGATACCGTAAAACGTTGCCATGACGACAGCGTCCCAATACCCCTCTCCTTCCGCCCCCGCCCGCCGCACGCACCTCCGCCTAAAGAAGGTCACCGGCGGGCGGGATATTTGCGGGTTGAAAGTTTATCAATGTAAAACATCGTTAATGTTGACAAATATTTCAATAAATACGAAGAATTCTTTATACATATTACCTACAACGGGGCCTCGTCTAATCATTCCGAGAGCTTTTGATTTGTGTTGTAACTTTACGCACTGAGCAATATTCGCCCTTCTGCAGCATTTCGAGGGAACTGTATTAGTAAAAAAAAGCAGGGTATTTAGATCATCGGAGAGGTGATCAGTCTTACGCTTCATGTTCCAGGACAGAACCCTGCAACTCGGTTAACTGAAAACAGAAATATTACCAGGTTCCAGACTTTAGAACCCTAATCTCCCTGATTTTTAAAAATAATTCCTCACATTTCCTGGATCCTCATTCCGAATCCATCCAAACCCATTACCCGACCCTACACACAATATGCTGTCGACACGCAATTTGTCAGGTTAATATGTAGTAAAATTATCTACGATAAATGCGCACAAAATATCGAGATCCGTGCATTATATAAGAAGGCTTAAATACGGCAGGCTTATTCGGTCAAAATTTTGTTTCGTAAGTTCGTTTGTTCGTTCGTCATATGCCCATTTCGCTCTAACGCGATCAAAATCGTATTTCACTCTCGTTCCGTCTCATGCGATACGAATGAATTTATGAAACGAATAAGTTACAGAATTAGGCCAAATAATATACTTGGTCAAAATAATAAAAAGTAAAACCAAACCAAGAAGTTTCATTGATAAGTTTATTTATAATTTTATCATAATCATAAACGAGTTTTATCAAGAAATATCAACAAAAAACATCAATATACATTTTTCTTATGCACGCGCGCCGATTATTCATTTTTTTATTTTGATATGTCTATCTTTATTTACAATTTGTTAATTTGGTCTTGCTATGTCTGTCTTGGTCTAAAATTTAAACCTAATATATATTCGCGTCGCAAATCTTTTAACTCATTATTTCGCTCACCATTCGCCCTACATGTTTCAAACATCTCAATGGCCTTATTATGTAACTTATTCGTTTCGTAAATTCATTCAAATTGTATGAGCGGGAACGAGAGCGAAATACGATTTTGATCGCGTAAGAGTAAAATGGATATATGACGAGCGAACGAAATTACGAAACGAAATATTGACCGAACAAGCCTGCTGATCGTTAACGCCGAATGTAAAGGAATCGAGATGTGTACGTAAAGTTGGTGTAGTGTCGCGTAGTATCCCATTTGCCTACTCTTATGCGGTAACGGCGTTATGGTTTGTTTGTATTTTTCATATATGTTACATTATTATTTCCTATTTCTGATAGGGGACCTCCCTAAAGGGTCGCAACCCTTAGTTTGAGAAACGTTGTATGGTACTAACTTGTGGTGTTATATATCAAACACCTATATTACGTGTGGTGAGGTACGAGATATACTGTATTCATACAATCCAATTAAACTCCGATATGACCAATTCCACAGAAGGAGATCGCTAGTTTTAATTGGTTGTTAGTTTTACAAGTATGCAGCGTAATTCAAAATGCGCTAAAAAAAGGAATACAATTTTCAACATTTTGTTTTCCTTATCGTGACGGTACTTAAGAATTATGTAAGAGACAAAGCGTTCATTGAACGTAGTTATGCAGAAAGCAGACAGATATTGGTATTTTCGGGTGCAGTAAGGTCAATTCTATGTTCTGCTTAAAACAGCCAGACGGCTTTCATTAAAAAAAACTAATAATCACCTTCTGAAAACAGTGTCGATCACAAAAACTGCATATCTAAATTTGCGAAAAACACACACAGAACTAGAAAAATCTTATGGTACTTTGAAAATCATTGAAACCAGTCAAATACATAATTAGATTCTTATTAGTAATATAAAAAAAAACGAATGTATTATCTTTTTATCATTTGTCAAAGTCAAATACATTCCAACTGTTGTGTAGATTTAATTATTCACTTGTTTCATAAAGATGCTATTATCTAAGTTTCACTTTTCTATGACTTGCTGCTTTTTGCAGAACTACGTTCAATTGTTCAAGAGAGAGATTTAAAAAAATATATATATTTTAATATTTAAATAGTAATTAATTTTGTAAAAATAATTATTTATTTATGGTGATACAAGGTACAATTGAATGTAATTATGCAAAAAGAAGATAATCCACAATTTAGAAAAAATATATATTGGTTTTATAAGTTCCGGCATGTCAATTTTATGTTCTGCTTAAAACAACCAGGCTGCTCTCATACAAAAAATTGTAATAATCATCTTCTGAAAACTCCATGATGTCAAAATGTCATGAAAATCAATGTCACCTCATACATTTTGAGTTTGTATGAGGTTTCATTTAATATTAAATCTGGCTGTTTTCTGCAAAATTCATATTTTAGGTAGTATAATCAGCCAGACTTAAGAAAATCCCCAAAATTCTTTTAAAACGTTATTAATTTGTTTTTAAAGTTATTATAAAAAACGAATTAAGTGATTCGTTACAATTAATTACCCTTATATAAACATTAAAAAATACGATCAATATATAAAGACATAACACACATTAGAGTTTTACTGGGGCTGGCTGTTTTATGCAAAATATCTTAGGTTATATTACAACAGAGATGAAGAACATTTAAGAGAAGGTAATATAGAAGTCCAGGCATCTACAGGGCTTATGACCTGTCAATGGCTGGTTTTAGTGGCCACTTTACACACTGTGTAACATTCACCATTCTGCCTATATTTGAACATCTATATTCCTTCAATTCTTTCCTCTGTTGATGTTTGTGAAGTTAAAGAGCTGATACCTATATTTATGCGGGTGAGATTCGTCAAATTGAATTATTTCACCTACATACTAGGCAACGCCTGAAAATATTATTTTTTCAATTTGTATACTTCTTCATGGACCAGGTAATTATATAGATGTTCAAATATAGGCAGAATGGTGAATGTTAATGTGTGTGTAAAGTGGTCACTAAAACCAGCCATTGACAGGTCATAAGCCCTGTAGATGCCTGGACTTCTATATTACCTTCTCTTAAATGTTCTTCATCTCTGTTGTAATATGTTAATAAAAAAATATCCACGAATTGAAAAAAATCTTTTTTTTTTTACTTATATACTAGATAGTCAAAAATATTCACTGAACAGAAATATGATACCCAATCGATAAAGTCTCGGTAATTGGAGAATTAGGAATTCATTCGCGACGAAATCGTAATATGAAATTGTTTAATATATTCAGCATATGTATACGAAATTGTTTAATATATTCAGCATATGTATACGAAATTGTTTAATATATTCAGCATATGTACACGAAATTGTTTAATATATTCAGCATATGTATACGAACAAAAACAGGAAATACGATTTATTTTTACATTTTTGAAAACGCATGAACAAATGGTAAGAAATACAAATAAATAATGTCTATTTTGTTGTGATTTCTTGTTTATTATTTTAATCCACGTTCATTTAAGTTTTTCCGTAAGGATTTCGTCCTTCGACATTCAATTAATATAAACTTCTTACTAATATGTTTACTTCATCACTTGAATCCTGTCCTACCACCTACATCTTCCACTTTGATGTGGCATTTTCTAAGAAAAATAAACGACGTAGAAAACTGGTTCGCGTAAATTCGAAGGAATCTTGTATTTTGTTCCTTTTCGAGACGTTTGATTTTGTAAATAAGAAAGGATTTTTTTCCTTGAAAGCCTCTCTGACAAATTTTAGTATAATTCCAATACTATTTCATAATACATACTTGAATCGCTTTTTTTATTATATTTTTCACCCGGGTGAAGCCAAACGGCTTTATTTGAAATTTTAAAAATTGTCCTTGGCGACTTTTTATATCTACATAAATTCCGACTGTCCTGTTTCCTTCAATAACACGATTTATTTTTATTTAATTATTTCTTCTTATAAACCTTTAAACGCTTACTGGTGCAAAGGGAACTGCGTTGGTATCCCAACTGCAGCGTATTTCGATGGCTTGTAACATAAAGTCAAGATTAGCAATAGCAGCTGATATATATTTTTCTCTTAAACTTATTATCTGACTTTATTCCGCGTGGTTTTAGGATTTATGTTTAGCTCCTATTAAATTTTACCCTATTTTTAAAGATGTATATTATTACGTTTTGGGAATTCTAATTAAACTTTTTTTCTTCATAACAAATATAAATAGTAAGCATTTGTAACTCAGCATTATTTGATAAAACTGCAAAGTACCTACTTAATCAAACAAAAGTTAGGTAACACTTTGAAATAAAAGTTGTAAACAAGCAAAATATCCTCCGTTTCCCCGCAGGGGTAGGCATAGAGCATAGAATGTCATATCACCCTGTCTTTGCATACATACCTCGCTTCTCCTACATTTATACATCGTGTCATTCACGATCGCCGATTATTCTGACTTTTGACATGTTTTTCTTAAAATATTTGTTCCAATTGGTTATGTCATGTCTTTTTAAGACTTTATCGTTTTTGGTATCTATCAACGTTCGCATCGTAAATCTTTTTAGCCGTTCTTTCGCCGTCCATTCGTCCATTTCATGTTTTAAACAAGCAAAATATCCTCCGTTTCCCCACAGGGGTAGGCATAGAGCATAGAATGTCATATCACTCTGTCTTTGCATACATACCTCGCTTCTCCTACATTTATACATCGTGTCATTCACGATCGCCGATTATTCTGACTTTTGACATGTTTTTCTTAAAATATTTGTTCCAATTGGTTATGTCATGTCTTTTTTAAGACTTTATCGTTTTCGGTATCTATCAACGTTCGCATCGTAAATCTTTTTAGCCGTTCTTTCGCTGTCCATTCGCTCTCCGTGTCCAAATCAACGCAGAACTCCTTTCTTGATTTTGTCGAAAATGTTTATCTCAGCCTTACAGTCATAATGCACGGATCTCGACATACAAGCTATTGATTTATTTTTAAAAATGTTTATAAATTTTATTTAAATAAATAAAATATAAGTTATGAATGATATTTTGTAATTTTTATTTTTCATTTCGTGTACCATATTTGATTATATATTAAAAGCTTACATTTTAGTAGTATAGAACCTAAATACAATAAAAATCAACTTTAAACTGGGTATTGACAAAACGGTGTGATAGACATCCTATTACGTACCTGTTTAAATCTCTGTTGAAATATAAAAATTGTTGACGTCGCGAGGGGCGTAGCCTAATGTCTAGTAAATACGCCGTTCAAAACGTTCAAGTTCAGGCATATGAAAAGCTCAGCTGTGGCCCTGAAATGCTACGAATCTAAGAGAAGGAACTTCGGATAAATAGGCATTAAAATTACACCACCTCCTGAAAAGAGATGTGAGGTTTTTCAAATGATTGTCTACTGTCGGAAGTCTGTATTGGGACTTGTTTTCGCCGGGGCCAACCTAAACAAACAGATTGTTACCATGACAACGCCTGTTTCACACCATACCTATAATATTACGTCTCTCCTGTCACATTTTTATACAAGTGTTCGTACTCTAATACTGTGAATCGTTTTTATTATTCGATAAATATATCTACGTGAAATCCTCACACGTTTCTTTTATTTAAATGTAAACAAATATTCAGGTAAAAATGTGATATTTTCCGGATACTATATTTTGTGACCTTGGAGCTTTTCCTGGCGCTATGAACTGGCGTCCTTCGGGGATATTTCATCCCTTGATTTTCTCAGTTCCTACGACCTACGCATGTATGGATAAAACTTGTATTTGATTTTAATCAACTTTATTCGTAACTGCTATAATTATTATTTTTATTATTACAATCGTAAAAAGAAAACGAATAGTAGATACAAACGATACACAGGGAAATACCACTTTTTTCTACATTTTTAAAGTAAAAAGGGTCTGTGAAAAACTATCCAGTAAAAAAAATTGCTACTTATTAGTACCTAGCTTAAAAAATATTTTTAATTTTGAATTCCTGCAAAAAGACGGTCATTGCCTTGGCCACGCCCCTAATACGTCACGAGTTATAATAATTTTTAGCTTTGTTCCAAACCATTCAAATTTTAAATAGGTGCGAAGGTTTTCACGGTCACTGTTATCAATATTATGTATCTTTTTTGGGTGATACCGTGTATGTTGGATTTGATCCGACGTTTCGGCTACCATTGCAGGAGCCATCTTCAGGGAAAACTGAACTGAAACGGTTTTCCCTGAAGATGGCTCCTGCAATGGTAGCCGAAACGTCGGATCAAATCCAACATACACGGTATCACCCAAAAAAGATGCATAATATTCATTCAAATTTTGTTAAAACATCGTCACGAATCTTGACGTCACAACTATCAATGCCAAACATGTCGCGTTTTTCTAGTGACACATTTTTTTATATTTTCTTTTTTGAAGTTATAAAAATATTTCTCCACAATATCCATATTGATTTTGAAAATACAATGAATTATTACAATGAAAGACATGGCATGATCAAGTACAACAAATTCTTGAAAGTGGTCATGTGAAAAGTCGGAATAATCGACGTGCGTGCATGAGAAGATGTATGAATGTGAAGGAAGCAAAGGAAGTGTGCCAGGACAGAGTGGTGTGGCGTTCTATCCTCTCTGCCTACCCCTCTGGGGAAATGGCGTGATGGTTAGTTAGTTAGTTAGTTAGTTAGTTATTTCATAGATTTTTATCGGTAATCGTAGTACGTGATATTTCCCTAATACGAGTATGACTTGTTTAAATATGTAATAAAATTCTATAACCTGGTTGATTTCAGATTTTTTTATGCTGGTTTTTATTTTAATGTTGTTAATTATATTTGTTTACATGGGTTCATGTAAACGGTTTTTTTTACTAGTTTTATTTTAGATTTTTTTGTTTCCTACATTAACCCACCAGTAAAAATGTGTTATGTACCACTATGCAACTTGTAATAGAGAGTAGTTACTTTTTTGTATTTTTTATAAAATTAAAAAAATATTTTAAACAAGTTTAAAATAGATGAACTGTTCATAATAGAAACATTAAAATTATATTGTCGCTCAACTAGACAGTAGCCTGTTATATGGCTAACAGGTTGTGAATTTGCCTGTTTTCATTATTGGATTAGATCCATTTTTTTCGCAACAGATAAGGAAAACATTTTTGAGAAGGAAATATGGAAGTCTAAGCTTACGGCCTGCTCGTTTAAGTGGCCACTTTACACACTGTGTAACATTCACCATTCTGCCTATGTTTAAACATCCACATTTCCTCAACTCGACGCAGATAAAATTCTATTTAGAGTTTTTTATATTATCGAAAACGTAATTTATTATTGCAATAAACGTTTCGCATTGAGAAAGCTAAGACTCTACAGCGCAATGATGTATTATTAAAGAGGCATGTTTCTAGTGCGAATTCAGTGAAATTTTAGTACGTAGGCAATTGCCTTTCTTGACTTCATTCTACCATGTTCTTTTATAGTGATCAGACGTAAGGCTACACTGAAAAATGTTGTTGTTACTCTGCAACTATAAAAAATAGGACATTATTATTATTTTGTACTTTCGTTAATACAAACCAATTATTAAACACGATAATTTCAAATATATTTTAACAATTTTTGCGCACATAAATAATAACACTGACAGGCAATGTCGTAGCTATGATAACAAACCACACAGAAATATGAACTAAGAAAACAAAATTTTTCTTCATTATGAGATTGTACCAAAAATGTGACGCATGTTTTTTACTATTTAATTATGGATGACTGTACTAATAAAGGTTTAGCAAATACGTGTTACTTTAAATTTGAAACATAAAAAATATAATTATCATACATTTTTAAATAGTACGCCAAAATATAAGGAATCTCTTCATTTGACCAGTCTGTTTTTTTGGCTGGCTGGAAGATATTGCTCTCAGCAATTGTTCGCCAAAGTACTTATTCTTTATACTTAAAGTTTTAAATAAATAAATATTTTATAACATTTGGACTTTACAAAATACTGCAAAATGTATCTTCTAAAGTATAATGTGATTCGTGTATTCGTTATACCATAAAACATATGCATACGTATTTTTGGTTCATATTTCTTATTTTTTTTCTTATTCTTGAAATAATTTGTACATTTAAATTTTTTTTTTTAAATGTAACAGAAAATTGCCTGACTAAGAACGGGTACTCATGTAAGTCGGACAAAATTTCGAACGAAAATTGCATAAATACTTGACGAATGTTTGACTGACTTTATAAGTTTGTATTATAATTTGTTATTTATTTATTTTTACGGCAATATAATCTTTGCTAAATATAACATACGGCGTATTATACCTCAAGGCCACAGCGTTATTCGTTAACATTTGAATATAAAATAATTTCGATTTCAGGTCAATTTGATAAATAAACTCAAGAATCCTTCTTAATGCAAAAATTAAAATGGTAAAACACGTGAATTTTCACACAGTATTCCTTGACTTCTGAAAATATATTTAGAATATAATTTCTACTGCCGCCTACTGACTCCCACTCAACACAATTTTGTAATATCTGTGTAGACCTTTGTTTTGAGTATTTGCACAAATGTGTATTTAAAACACAATGAAAGTCTTGTTTCGAATAAATTGTATTTCACCCTAATATGGATATTTTTAAAATAAGTACCGTCGCAATAGATCCGCACAGGTCGCAGTGACGTCAAGAACTTATTAGTAGCACTGAACCCTATTTTTTTTTTAAAAGCCGCATTCTTGTTTAAAACTTAATTTACGAAATACCTTTATAAAATCGAATGTAATCATAATTTTCATTATCATCATCAATCCCTTAATCGCATCTGTTGATGCATTCGGCACTGCATTAGCACACCAATCGTAGCGTATCAGCGGTAATTCATTGACAAAAATTGCGTCTATTTTGTTCCAAATTTCGAAATTAGCACCAAAAATAAAACGAAATTCTAAAAGTTATACGTCATTCAAAAGAAAATTTTACGCTCTTCAAGATATTTTTTAATGCTTCCATATCACAACAGAGATGAAGTACACTTTAGAGAAGGTAATATAGAAGTCTAGGCATCTACAGAGCTTATGACCTGTCATTGGCTGGTTTAAGTAGCCACTTTACACACCGTATAACATTCACCATTTTGCCCATATTTCAACATCTATATTCCTTCAATTTTTTTATGTCGATGTTTGTGAAGTTAAAGAGTTGAAACCTTTATTTATGCGGGTGAGATTCATCTCATTGAATTATTTCACCTAAGTACATACTAGACAACGCTGATTTTTTTAAAAATTTCTATACTTCTTCATAGACCAGGTGGATTTATAGGAAAGGGAAAATTTTTCGAGAAAGGAATATGAAAGTCTATGCATTCACAGGACTTATAACCTGTCATCGGCTGATTTAAGTGGTCACTTTAGACACCGTGTAATATTATTTCACTTTCAGAACCAATTATAAGATACGCCTTAACCTCATGGGCTTTTTCCAGTAATACAAACATAAACCTTGTTCAGAACTTACAAAATTCAATTATCAAATTATCAATTGAAAATAATTTGTACTGTCAGCGACACGATTTTCCAATATCCTTATTGTATAAATCTATAAATATTTTATCCGTTAGAGCTTTATGGTCCAAGCTGGTTTCTCAGCATGCGTCTCTATCTGTAGATGGACTAGCTCTCCCTAAATTCAATAATAAATACGGGAAAAGAACACTAGAGTACAATATACCAAAATGTATTATAATATGCTCCCATTAAATATAAAAAACCAAAAAAACTTATCAGGCTTAAGAGAAAGACGTCTGCTGAGAATCTGGCTTTTAGAGCGTGGTTTTTTATATTAGATTTTTTTTGTGTTTTTCTTTTTTATTTGGACATTTTATTTTTTATTTTTTTCATTTTCGATGTACATGTTTTCTTTTTTTCCAAAGTAATAAGAGTTTTCATATGTATTATAGAATTTAAGAGATAAGATTATTTGTAGATTATTATTATGTTGTATATTAGAACTTAACTATGAACACCTGCTGACGAACTGCATTTTATGCAGTTCAGTAGAACTTGATAACTTATATGTTAATTTTTGTATGCTTTTGATAATAAATAAAAATAAAAACAAAATTCACCATTCTGCCTATGTTTAAACATCCACATTTCCTCAACTCTTCCATCCGTTGACTTCTATGAAGTAAAAGAGCTGAAGCCTTTATCGTGTGGGTGAAATTCATCCGGCTGAACTAGGCAACGCCTTTCCTCAAAAATGTTTCTCTCTCTGTTCCAACAAATTTACGCAATGATAAAGTTCTGTGCTTTTTTTTGTTAGTACACTTTTAAACCAAGCCAAAAAAATATTTCGTTTTTAAGTATCGCATTATCAGCGCTATAATTTTTTAAAGTTTTATATTTTTGAAATTATTCCGCTTGTGACGTCTCAGCTTCTCTTCCCCTTCTCGGTGTGTTCTGCTGATCAGTCAGTTAACTAACCGTAATAAAAAAACCGAAAATCTGTCACAGCTCTCTTATCATCGGTTTATTTGGAGGAAGTAGTGACGTCGTTCAAAGTAGTTCGTTTTTATTATTTTTTTTCGTGTATTTTCAAGAAACTTCGCGTTCAATTTAATGCTCCAACTTTTACCGCGCGTAAGAATACATTTGTTATAATCAATTTTCCGTAGGGCTGAACTTCCTCATTAGACTTTTTGCACGCCTATTATGAAAAAAAAAATACAGGACGAACAAAAACGGCGTCGACTAGATTTAGATAAAAATCGTTGAAATTTTGTCTTTCATTGCAATTCACCGAAATACGGAAATATCACATACTACAAATATCGATTAAAATACGTTAAATTAATTATGAAAAATTAATTGTATTTTTAAATTATTATTATTTTCAAATTATACAGTTACAACAGCAATAATATCAATCTGGGGAGAGTTACACAAATAAAGGGTTTAGGGATAGTTTTTGATGAAAAATTATCGTTAATTCCTCACATTGATAACCATACTAATAAGGCGATTAAATGTCTAGGGTATTTTCAGCAAACTGTCAAGGATTTTAATTCTATCACTACCCCTAAAATATTATTTACTGCCTAAGTTAGAATTAATTAAGAATTTAATTCAACAAGTTAGAAAGAGTACAACGTAAATTCCTTAGATTTATCAACTGTAAACTAAGAATACCCACTGAAACTATTGATTACGATTATTTATTGTGTACACTAGATATGTAAACATACATATATTATATCGTTACAAAACAAGAATTTTAAATGACTTATCAAAATTATATAAAATATCAAATGGCGTATCGGACGACCTGGAATTAACTAGTACTATTAGCATAAAAGTACCTGTTCGAAATACTCGGCATTTATCGTGATTTTTTTAATCTCCAGGGGTGCAATTATGAACCTTCTCTATCGCCTAGAGAGTGGTTAATTTGGGGATATTTATTTTTTCCGTGCGACTAATTTTCGCTTCATATATGGCCACACTGATGATTAAACGTCAAAAAATATGAACACGTGAAACCAAACGTGATGATTTTTATTTAAAACATTATTGCGACCTTAAGCATTGCCCCAAACACGTTATTGAATGTTGAATTGACCAAACCGTATTAGTTTTATTTCCGTTTTTTAATCAGTTTTATACACCATTTGACGTTGAATAATCAGTGTGGCTATTATATGAAGCGCAGTGTCCTTGCATTAAAATAATTAAAATCTTCAAATTCATCACTCTCTGATGTATGTATGCATATGCATGTGTATGATAACCATATACCGATGTGGGTACATTTCCTTATTTTAACTTATTATTGTTTCTTATAGTCTTTTATATATTATCCTTACTTTTAACTTCATTTATATACACCGCAAGACAAAAAAAATTACGAGTTTACCTGCTACCGCGCCCCTTGACTTTACTGAACCCTTTTTCTAAGAAATCCTTTATCGATACCTCTTTCTTTTGTTTAATAAATTAAGGACACTATGTGTCACCTTTCTACAATATTTACATTTTAAAATGTCTCAACAGTCTTGTTTTACCCGCGTTTGAGTGAACATAACACAACAATCATGGAAAGTGCAAAGCAAATGTCGATTGCGATAAAATCCAAAATAATCACATTGTCGCAAGAAAACATATCTAATTGTGAAATATCTCGTCGAGTTGGGTATTCAGAAGGTGCAGTGAGGTTTTTATTTAAAAAAATCCAAGAAACTGGATCCATAGAACGGAAAAAAGGAAGCGGACGGGGGCGCGTGACATCTGCCCGAGATGATCGCTTAATAAAAAAAATTGTTATGCGCGATCGATTTTTAACGGCACCTGAAATACACGCAGAGGTGCAGTCTACCAGCACATCAACATTTTCAGTAAAAACAGTGTCCAGGCGGCTGTTGGAGCATGGTTTCCAAGCACGGAGTCCCGCAAAGAAACCATTACTCATGGACAAAATGAAGAAGGCTAGACTGGATTGGGCGAAAGAGCACCAGAATTGGACTTTGGAGGATTGGCAAAATGTTGTTTTCTCTGATGAATCAAAATTCAACCTTTTTGGTCCAGACGGCAGAAAGATAGTTCGACGAAAACGTGGGGAAAGATATCATCCGTCGTGCGTCACTCGAACCGTTAAACATTCACCCTACGTGATGATTTGGGGGTGCATGACAGCATACGGTTTAGGACCTCTAAATTTTGTACAGGGTACGATGAATGCCATTCAGTACAAAAAAGTGTTAAAAAAACATATTATTCCAACAATCGAGGACATTACGCAGTATACCGCGGACCCAATTTTTCAGGACGATTCTGCGCCGTGCCATAGAGCCCGCACTGTGAGTACAAATATATATATTTTTAAATGCATTTTGTGACCACATGATAAATAATTTATTGTTTTTTTATAGATCAATGAATTCAAGGAGAAAATTGGCTTAAAATCGTTGACGTGGCCCGGGAATAGCCCTGATTTGAACCCGATAGAAAATTTATGGGCGATTATGAAAAAAAAAGTCGGGAAAAAAAAATCAAAAAACATTGAGGAATTAAAAAAAAACTTAATTCAAGTTTGGGAAGAAGAAATAACATCAGAAATTTTAGATTCGCTTTACGCTTCTCTAAATAATAGAATTTTACATGTTATAAAAAATAAAGGTGAATTCACTAAGTACTAAATATTTTTAAATGTTATAAATATGTTTAAATGTAAAATACTTTAATTTAAAATAAAGCGATAAGAACCTACTTCTTAAATATGAATTAAAAAATAACATGTCTTTTATTATTCCATCACAAACACTCGACCATAAATGAACCGTTATGGGTCTCTAAGGTTCGGGTAATCTGATACCTGATATATAATGGCAATTTCTAAGTACAATTCATGAGTAAGATTTTTTATTTTAACCTTGAAATAACGAGTAGTCATCACATATGTCAAACAATATAAAAAAAACTAATTAAATATCAAGAATAATTCATTATATGTCAATTTTAGTTTTTTTTGAGAACTCGTAAATTTATTTGTCTTGCGGTGTAATTATGTTACACTGCTGCACTTGAATGTATTGCTAATAAATGTAAAAACTTTCTCTTCATTTATATCTCCTCTTTTCCAATTTCCTCTTTTTACCCTTTTCCCATTGAGTAGCAGTAATAAAAATTATCTACATATCCAGTAAATTTTATTTTTGCCGATGTATCTTCAGCCCGTTTTATTATTTTTTTTTTATAGAATATGTTTTGAAACTTGAATCATAAAAATTATATTTTTATTTTATTGGTTGGTTGAAAGAAATTGCCATTTAGCAATAAGCCCGCCAACGTATAATTAACATTATGTACAAAAAGTAAAATAAATCAAAATAAGCCTACAGGGCATATAAATAAATCAATAAAAACAATTTGGATATTGTGGAGAAATGTTTTCATGCATAACTTATAAAATAAAATTGTTAAAAATATGTCAACAAAAACGCATTTTAATTTTAACGCTCACGACCAAAGTTTTAAATTTGACCGAATCGTGACGTATTAGGGGCGGGGGAAAGACATAACCGTTTTCGTGGGAATTTCAAATTAAAAAAAATATTTTATGTTACTGATAAGTATAACACAATTTTTTTTACTCTACAGTATTTTGTAGACCCTTATTAATACAAAGTTTATTTTTAAAAATTGTGATATTTCTATATAGCGATAGCGTTTTATATTGCTATTTTTATCAACATGCTAATAAAATTCTATTAAAATACTGTCAGTAATAATTTTCATCACTAACAGAAATACACAATATTATGATAAATATAAGCTCCGATCTTCTCGGCCAACCTGTTGCATAATACAATTCTCCCTGAAAGTAGCCGTGTACAGTGGCGAGTATCATCTTTCCCGAATCCCCCTTCCCGGCCTTTCCTGCCCATCCCCCTACCGTCCGCGGTAAGACATCCGCGGGGAAATCAGAAGGTTATAATATTATGAGAAATGCAATTCCGAGGAAGTTTGGAATTGTCCCCCGTATTACAGAACATGTGGTTGTTTAATCTCAACTCGTGTATAGGGAATTTATTACCTTTGGTTTTCCATAGAAACTACTAGAAAATATAACGTTTGTAAATAAAATTAAAATAAGTCAAATGCATTTCTTTCGGCGCAATTCGATCACTGGTGTAAAATTTCAAATTAAAAATGGTCAAAACAAAATACCTATTATATTATACAGTCGAACGTGGTTATAACGAGAGAGACGGGACCGACAGAATTTGATCGTTATAAACATTACTCGTTATTTATTATTTATTTATTATTAAATTATTAAATTAGTTCATAACATCTTAAAAACTAGTATAAACTTTTATTAACATTACATTTTTTAAATAAAAATTTCTTAACGTACTTTTTCAAATTAATTTGAAATATTTCGATCTTTTCTATCTCCTTTATTTCTTCAGATAACTCATTGTACAGCTTCGTTCCCCTGCACTATGAGTTTTGAGATTCTGTTTTTCTCCTCATTGGTAATCCTATCTTTTTTTATCCCTTGTTTCATGTGTATGACATTGTTGGTTGTTGTTTGCTTTATTATATTTCATTATAATTTATTAAATCGCTAAATTATATTTCATTTGCTGCTTTACTGTGAACAAGCCAATTTTTCCGTGCATTCTTTCTACATTAGAATAGATATTTCTTTTGAGTATAATCCTCATCGCCTTATTTTAAAGAATTTGTTTATTTTTAATTTCTCCTTCATTAAATAATAAAATAATGGAAGAGCAGTTATTTATAAATCAGAGAAAGATTTTTTTATTCCAATATCCATAGCATATTGTCACTATTGAAGAGTATGATAAGTGCTCACAAACATACCACATTTGAAATTCAGATAAATTAACATTTGTATTTTTTTACAATGTGATAAGGATAGAGCAATTTTTTTACACACTTCAACATGTTTCGCGCCACGTTCTATTTTACAAATCATTGCCACTTCTTCACGAATTGAAACATGTCGGCTTGTTAGTAGTCATGTTAACAATTCAAAGGTTAGGTTTCAACTTCTGACATCACCCACTCGTATTGTTCACTATGCATTGACCATAGAACATAAAATAAAAAAACATTGGAAAAACGTCAGAAAAAAGTATGTCATTCATAATCTACAAAAGAAGTTGTAAATTGTAATGAGGTGCCGAGCCTGTGCTTACTAAGTTCACAAACCTTATTTTTTTTTTACTTTTTGCTTGGTTGTAGGCGAAAACACCAATTAGAGACTTAGAGACTCACATAGTATCATAAACGTAAACCGATCTCAACGCCCAGCGGTACCGGTAATTAGTTAGTCCCCCATTTTTATTTTATTACTTAGGTTCTTATTTAGAAAATTATGTTTTTAAACAATTAAAGAGTTTTTGCTCAACTGTTGACTGTTATTGAATATTATTGTTCGGTGCTGTTGAGTTGAATATTATTGTTCGGTATGTCCGAAAAGAAGAGTGTGTAGAAAACCTTAAACTAAAATGTTAACTTATGTTTCCTCATTATATCCGAGATCTCTCTATTTTCGTGATCGTTATAACCAAGTTCGACTGTAATTAACTTGTAGCTTTTATTCAATAAAATATACGAACTTCAAACAGCTTTTATTGCATAATAAAACGTAAAAAATCCTCTTCGCGCTTTTACATCGATATCCAGCCCATTGGTCAGATTAACAGCTATTTATTAAAACATTTCAGTTCGTTAGTGAGTTTTTTAAATGTAAGTTCATTATATTTTATTACCTATAGAAATAAAACACAGGTGTTGCTTAAATCCACGAATTCAATTACTATTATTTAATTTTGAATCCTTCATCCTTAAAGTTTTTGTATTTGTAAAATTAATTTTAAAATAAAGATACCAGTCGCGAAGATGTCGTGAAAGCGATGAAACCGGTCATACAGTCGTCTTTTATGTATATAATTATATATTTATTTTGTCAAAATTTTCACAGAATAAAAAAAATCTATTAATGTTGGTATTTGGACATACTGAAATGAAGAAGTTAGTGATGTTTTTATGTTTTTTTATTTGTTAAAAGATTATTAATCTAAACCTATTTATTTTTCAAAATTTCTATTTATCGTATTATCAGCGCTATGATTTTTAGTTTTGTATTTCTGAAATAACTGCGTGTGACGTCTCAAGTTCTTTTCCGCTTCTTCTCGGTCAGTTCTGCCGATTGGTACTTTGACTTTACAGAAACCGGAAATTGTTCTCAACTCTCTTATCATTGGTTGATTCGTATGAACTAGTGACGTCGTTCAAAGTAGTTAGTATTTATCAATGTATATATTATTTTTTCATACATTTTCAAGAAACTTTGTTGTACAATTATTTAATGCTATATTTTTTACCGCGCGTAAGAAAACATTTTTTATATCCTATCTTCCATAGGGCTGAACTTCCTCACTATCGCTTTTATTAAATTTAGATCTTTCAAATCCAATATGTTCATTACTACTGTTAGACCAGCGGACTTGTAGTTTGGCTGAAATCAGGTTGTGTTTTTTAAATCATCTTTTCTCTACCACAAGGGTACGGGCTGCTGCCGGACTGCAAGTTGGAGGTCAGGCTCGGTGTCAACTTCTCGGAGTTCAGATAGAAAAGAGGTTGATCCTCGTGCTTTCCTCGAACATAATAAATCTATGGACTACGGAATCTCAAGAGGTACCGACAAATTAAAAAATGTGTAACAATATTAATTGAATTGCCAGTGTCACTACTTTGCAACTCAATAATTATCAAAATAAAAGTAATTGACAGAGATCCTAACAACTACCATATGTTCTTTATACCCAAATTTTAGTTTTAACTAATTGATTGTTCAGCTGTTCTCTTTTTCTCATACTGAATCAATTTATTTTCAACACCAAAAAAAATATGGCGTAAATCTTCAGTAAACAACTATTATGAAGAAGTCAACCTCCCTCTTCACTTCTCACCCCTTCCATTCCACCTGTTACGTCTCCGTAATTATTATATTGCGTGAATTTATGAATGAATCAAGAAGCACGTGTAGATGGTGACTACCTCAGCAATCAGAATGAAATGGCGTAGGTACTTTTCATTTGTTAAGATATAATGAAAAGAGAAAAGAATAATAAAAATCAACTCAAATTTATTTCCGTTATGGAATAAAAATATGTTTTTTTTTGTTTTGTATATTTGTCTTCTATCCGCAAGGTAGTAATTTACATAGAATGCTAACTTTAATTTGGTTTTGCTTTGTACCATAATTATTATTATATCCTTAAACGCATCTGATGGTACATATGGCACTACCATTAATACATCATATCTAGCACTTCCTAAATGCCTATACTAGCTGCTTTTTTATTCAATATTTATATGAAGGAATGGCACTTGCAACTTAATTGACACTTATTATAAAATGTACAAGATACAAATGCTATTTTACGAATTATTATTTACATTGAGTTTTAAACATTAGGTATTCATATTTCATTAATGTCCTTGAATGTGAACAAGAGGTTCGTTTGTTCGCTCGAGTTTATTAAATATTGTATCTTTTGTTGTTTAATATTAATATTTAAAGAAACAGTTTTATTAATTCATTTATTTATTCATTTCAAATTACATTAATTAACATTCATTTTCACTAACCTATTATGCCTTTATAGGCAGTGCCCCTGTTTAGCCATAATATTTATCGTAAAAAATATAAACTACAATTAAACACAGGGCTTTAGTTCTACGGAATTGTGTTTAAAATGTAAATAAAGCATTTATTTGTAAAGGAAAAAATAAATTCTATAAATTGAATCCACCTCAATAAATATAATAATAAATGTGTTTTTTTGTTGTTGCAATAATGACGTCACGGCCTTTTTTCGTACCTAAGAATAAACGGTGCACACCACTGTCGTATGATAAATAGACCCGCTATTCGTATACTTGCTACTAGTGACCGACTGAAGTTTCGGTTTCGGGTTGTTTCGGCTTGTTAAATGATTTTCGGCCGTAGTGTGGGTTTCGGTCCGAAATTGGCGTGGACCAACTCGGGTGAAAAATTAACACAATTAGTTCGATAGTCAGATAGCAGAAGGGGCCATCTTTAATTTATTCGGTTTTTTGGTTGTCAAGAGTCTTAATTATTATTTCAGTAAAGACACATAGAAAATAAAAAAATAAAAAGCATCACTTAAAATGGTAATTAATTGTTAATTTATTTTTTTTTGTTTGTCTATTGAAGTCTTGAAGTTGAGTCTTATTTTAGCTCATCTGATCATTTTCGAAAATCTCAGATGGTCCCTTTTGCCATCTGACTACCGAGTTATCGTAATGTCATTGTTTAACACAAAAAAATAAAAACTACACTCATTTTGTGATTTGTTGACCATAGTTAATAGTTGTAAGATCTTTTATATTTTTATTTTTGTAATTCCTTAGGGTTAAGTTCTTTTTGCGTACATTGAAAAACGTTTACGTGTAAGTTATAATATATGTATAACATAACAACGAACCAATAGATGCTTAAAGTTTTTAAAAAAAAAATATTAAATTGATACCTTTGGTTTCAACGTGTATTTAATTTTAACACTTATTTCAATGAACTTGTAAGATGTCAAGCATGCTTGCCACCACATACCGCACACCGCATCTGATGACTTAAGTCTCCTTGGCGGTGCCCGCATGCACGGAAATTTTTCTCGTTGCCGAACGAGAAAAGCTGCCCGAAGGAGCTTTCTGTAATCTGGTAGCCTTAGCATCTTTGTGCTGAAACAAAGTAATCCAGAAGTACATAATATGCTCTTCATTGGATTAAGAAAAGAGGGATGTGAATTCATCACTGTCTGGGAATAAAGACATGGATAAATTTATAAGACATGACCGATTCGCCAAAATTTAAAAAGATTTGTTTTTCTTTTTGAAACCCGCCAGATCTGTATATATGACCGGACCTATAACAGAGCCACGGATAGTAGCGAAAAGCTCCATGTAAGATTTAATAATAAAATCGACTAATTTTGGGCGTTTCGAAGTGACTTTTAATTAGTTTCGGTTTCGGCCGAAACTAGAACAGAAGCCGAAATTCGGTTACGGATAAAAATCTTTTTTCGGCCGGTCACTACTAGCAACTAAAAAAAAGCAAATTTGATAGCAGTCATCGCGTCGAAAACACTCGTCCAGGATTCTGATTCAATTACGCTCACATAACTGTTTTCTTAATGCGCCCGGACTATTTTATTTTGAGAACGTACCCTCGTATTTTTTTAAAGAAATAACAAACAAAATAAAACAAAAATAAACACTGAACCACTGGGTTATAACTCAATAGAGATGACGCTTCATAGAACAATAGTTTGAAATTTTGTATGGTTTTATGCCGAAACAATAACTCGTAAAATATATCATATTTAATACAATATATTTATATCGGTGGTTATTACTAGTATGTTTGTCCAGTTTTGTTTGATTTAGAGCACAGAGCGCGAACGAACGTTGCGTTGGTTGAACTCCGCAATAGGTTCATTTTTGCAACTAAATTACCACGTGCGTCACAGTTACAGTGTGACGTCACCACCGCGACATCGTTTACAGACGATCTGGCAACTCGGCATGCGGGTGTTGAATGTTACCCATGCAATAGGACTACGTGTGTAAAATCAGCCAGCATCGCCTCGTTTTCGGTACAAAATATGCTGAAATATTCTTTGCATTTTTTCTGGGTTGTAAAATTCTTTTATGGAACGCCATGCTGATCATCCTAAGCCTTTAAATATAGAGTGGAGAACTTGGAACATAAGCCATAGCATTTGTCTTTATGTAACGTATATTTTATTTTGTTTTATTTATGAAGGACACCACCCATGAGTTTTTGAATAATAAAATATTTCGTACTTATTCAAGTCCAACTGCAGGCAGCAGACAATAATATTTCAATTTAATTAATGTAATACATGTATATGTTTAATCTGTTTTCAATAAACGTATGTATTATGTTGTTATATTTATGTTTTTTTAAATTATTTATATTTCACGCCCTTGACTATGACAGGAATCAAAATTCGGGTATGGTAGGCAAACACACAAACATTAAATATACGCATTTAAATCGCATTCACATTCTTTCTTGTTTAGATTTATACTGGGTTTTATTACTCAATGATTATCTACGATTCGCAATCACTGAATTCTTAATGTTTTGTGGATTAAAACGACAAGACTCGAGCTTCTGCGATGGTATTGTGATGATTGTATCTTTCTATTAAAATTATTATCCATAGAATTAAGAATAGTACAGAAATCGCATACGAGCATCAAACAGAAGGCGACTTTACTACTCAAATTGAGTAGTTTTACGTTTTGACCCATAAGTTTCTTTCTAGACGTGCGCTCAGTACGCAACTTCTCATTCAAATTCAACTATGCCGTGTTGTGGCCTTTAAAGTGTAGAAATACTGCTAAGATCTTAAAGAAACAGGATGGGATCACATTTCATGCGTAATTAGCAAATGAATGTGTTAGTAGCAAATACATAACATAAAAATTGAATTATTTTTCCATCTGTCAGATTGTCGAATTAACAAAATGGAAATTCCGTTAGTGTTGCCAGGGTAGTACATTGTTTTACCCTACTTTGCTCATCTAATAATAGAACTAATGAAAATTGGACCTCGGATTAAACAACTATGTAATGGACATTTGACCGACATTATCTTTAAAACATCAAATATTATTTAACATGATATAAAAATATCCGTTTTATGTCAAATCAAATTTGTTTAATATTTTGAGTTTAAACTTCATTAATTCAATTACTCTTATTAAATGACCTTTTACTTATCTACTCTGTTGTGTAATTTGACTATCTGATACATAAAGGTATGATGATCGGCCTTTCGCTTGAGGCGGCAGTCCAGGAATGATTAAATGGCTAGTGTCTCGGACTCACAACTTGATTCTCATCTTCTAAAAGCTAGTTATTTACAACTCGTTGAAAATGGCTTTTAAGATGAAATATTTGAGTAAATCATAAGAACGCAAATATTTATTTCCTTGCATAAAAAGAAAAACAAAAAAATATTGCAATTAAAAAAAAAAAATCGGTATTTAAAGTTCATCGTGCCAGGAATTGAATCCGGGATATCAAGAATGGTAGGCGAACGCGTCAACCACTACACAACGAGGCGGGCTTATCTCCACTTGATTTCTTTATTGAAGATCCCCTGTGAACAGCCATCGAATCAAAAACACTCGTCCAGGGTTTTGATTCTGTCACTCACAGATTTATATTCTACATCCGCCCGTACACAGTAAATATGCCAAAAGTACTTACAGCAAAAATAAATAAATGTGAGA